>NC_133476.1:21605584-21905584 GCF_025370935.1 Choristoneura fumiferana | reverse complement strand
TGAGTGGAAAAATTTGAAAAAATTCAGGATGGTAGTAAGTATATCAAACTTACAAGGAAAACTATAACGGTTAAGTTTTCTTGAGAATTATTAGTAGTTTAAGAGTAAATAGCAGCCTAAGCTATAAAATATACCTAAACTTGGAATATTCCGTACCAAATAAGAAATCCTTAGAAAAATATTACTTATTTTTTTCATAATGGCTACGGAACCCTATTTTGGGCGTGTCCGACACACTCTTGGCCGGTTTTTTTTTCTTTACTATTGCATAATCTACAATCAGTCTATAGACTTTAATTAGATGTTTTGTAAACAATAGATCAAGAGGGACTGGGCCACTGCCCTGTCTTGCATATGTTTCATCCAGGGAGCACATGTGAGCTTGCCGCGGCATTATGCTGTCTTGTCTTTGTTCTATTGTAAAGAATAAATAATATTAGATCAAGAGTTCTTATCTCTTTTGTACGATTAAATTAAGTTAGTACTAACGGCTTAATCTCCCCCCGGCCCGGCCCGGATTGCTACCACCATCTTGCTCGCTAATCCTGCCGTGAAGCAGCAGTGCTTGCACTGTTGTGTTTCGGCATGGAGAGTAAGACAGCCGGTGAAATAACTGCCACTTGAGGTATCCCACCTTAGGCCTCTAGGTTGGCAACGCATCTGCAATACCGCTGGTGTTGCAGATGTTTATGGGCGGTGGTGATCTCTTACCATCAGGAGACCCACTTGTTCGTTTGCCATCCAGTCGAATAAAAAAAAATCTGCGAAGAATTTCTACACTTTGAAAAAATCTCGTATCTAAAATCAATATGTAAACAAAATTGAACCTTGACGTAATTGTACATAAAGTTCACGGAAAAATTATCTATTTTGAGGTACGAGTTTTTTTAAGTAGTGACGATTTGTTTTTTGCCGTCCCATGGGAACTATGCAATTTTCGGGATAAAAATATTATTTATATACTTTTTTTGTTTGTTTCAATTCCCGCAAGTTAATTCAATGTTGAAACTGCTTTCTTGTTGAATTATCGTAAACATCAGTACAATGCATGGTTTTAGTACCAAACAGACATAATAATTTTTATGTATTGTTATTAAAAAACATGAATTACTTCAATTTCTATCAAAATAAATATTCTGTGATGTAATCCTCGTCTGCTACTGTGTTATTTATGACTGTGTTGTTTATCAGATACTTTGCAATCTTATCTTACACGAAACAGGTCTGTGTCAAGAGAGGGCAATGTGGATAGTATGTAAATACAAATGTCATTATCAAAAGATTCCAGTACATTCTGGTCATAAAATAAAACTCTTTCAGTTATTAGATAATTCGGTTTCTTTATGATATGGAATGAAATACTTGTTAGTGTGTCACCAAAAGCAAGGACAAAAATACGCACAAATACATAGAGAGCAAAGGCATGTGTTGCAACTCAGAGTATTTATAATTTGTTTATTATTATTAGCTATTGTCCGCGCCTTCGTCGTGCTCCCGTGGGGACTATACAGTTTTCTGTGATAAAAACTATCCTTTGGCCTTCTCAAGGTTTCAAACTCCACGCCAAATTTCATCACAATCAGTTGAATACTTGAGTACTTTAAGCGTAAGAGCGTAATAAACAAACATAATCAAAACATATTGAGTTAGGATTATGTTTTTCTAGCTTGACCCTTCAAAGTGTGTAAGTATTGGAGATTCCTTGAATGAGCAGGCAGATTATTATACTTCGCAAGGACTCTTAGGGGCTGTTTTACCATCCATTGATTAGTGTTAACTGGCGGTTAGGTGTGATGCCGTCTCTATTTGTTTTGTTCGAATAGACGGAGACGGCATCACATTTAACCATCGGTTAACGCTAATCAATGGATGGTGAAACAGCCCCTTAGAGTGCTCTATTATGGGTCAATACTAAGTATTCGGTAAATTCGTAGCGATCTTTGCTCCAGCCTCTCACATAGCCTCTGCATACTGGTGGCACGTCGTATTCCGCCGTATAAAGAACTTTCATATCTCGTGCCCGCATTACCAAACCAACAATCAATGGCCATCTTGTATTTGTAGTGTAGGTACTTGCAGATTTATATTAAGAGAAGAGGGTATAAGATCGAATGATTTGCAAATGGTTGTACGTTCAGTCCGGATTAGATTATTGCATGCTAAACTGTGTTTTATTCTAAAACTCCTATACTTCAGTGGCGATCGAGGATTTTGGGGACTTTTTATTAACGTGTACGTTGTGTGTAACGTGTGTTCGTTGGGCGTAAACATGTCTATCGGCAAAATCGGCGAGTTTGACGCGTCGGCGGGTAACTGGACTTTGTACGTCGAGAGGCTGCAGATGTATTTTAAAGTGAATAGCATCAAGGAAGAGCTGTGGTTGCCCACGTTGATCGCGTTGATGGGTGAGGGTACATATGAGCTGCTGAGCAACCTCGTGAGTCCGAAGAAACCGGCTGAGATGGAATACAAGGCGGTTACGGATGTGTTGCGTAAGCATCTACAACCGAAACAATCGATCATGGCGGAAAGATACCGATTTCGGCAAAGGCGTCAAACCAGTGACGAAAATGTTTCACAGTATATCAGCGAACTGAAGAGGCTATCAAAATATTGTGAATTTGCGGCAAGTTTAGAGGACAACCTACGAGATCAATTAGTGTGTGGAGTGAAAAGTGACTTGATCAGGCAGCGTCTATTTGCGGAGGATAAATTAACCTACGAGAGTGCCGTTAAACTTGCTACAGCGCTGGAGGCGGCCGAGCGGGATGCGGCTGTCGTGGAGCAGGCGGTAGCGGGCAACGCGGGAGCGGCCGCCGGCGCGGTGCATGCGCTGGCGGCGCGTGGCGAGCAGCGGGCGCGAGGGCGCCGCTGGCCCGCGGGCGCTGGCGCCGGCAGAGGCGCGGCGCAGCGGCCCAGCACTGGGGCATCATGCAAGACGTGCGGGGCGCACGATCACACAGATGCGGTGTGCAAATTTAAGAATTTCGTGTGCCGGTTGTGCGGTAATAAAGGGCACTTGAAGCGTGTTTGCCCGGAGCGCGCGCGAGGCGCCTCGCGGCAACCCCGAATGTATAGCGTCGAGGAAGACGGCGCGCAAACGCTGGAGGAAGGCAGGCAGTCGGACGGCTCCGAGCTGGAGGAAAGCTTTCACCAACTGTGTTTGAACAGCTATAAACCGGTGAGCATAACTGTATTAGTGGATAATGTGCCAATTAAAATGGAAGTAGACACGGGAGCGGCAGTGTCGTGTGTTAGTTATGATACTTTTTTAAAATATTTTAAGCACTGGACGATGGAAAAATCAGATATTGTATTTAGATTTTATGATGGTACGAAACTAAAACCCGTAGGTACAATAAAACCCATGGTGAAGTATAAAAATAAACATAAATATTTAGAATTGTTTGTAGTACAAGGCGGATCAACGTCGCTAATGGGCCGGCATTGGCTAGCTGAGTTAGAAATTAAGATTCCCGCTTGTCAACAATCTAGTAATAAAATAATAGTTGACAACTGTAAATTGGAGGGTGTTGACTTGTCGATTCTAATTGACAGGTATAAGGAGTTATTTAGCGGCGGCCTGGGTCGTTTCACGGGCGGTAAGGCCACGCTACGTGTACGAGAGGGCGCGGTGCCGGTGTACTGCCGGGCTCGACCCCTGCCTTACGCGATCAAGGATCAGGTGGACGCGCAACTGGAGGACATGCTGCGTGAAGGTATTATTGAACCAGTCAGTACCTCGGAGTGGGCTACTCCCCTAGTGCCGGTCAGGAAAGCCGACGGCGGCTTACGTATTTGCGCCGACTATAAAGTTACGTTAAATCCCGCCTTACTAATAGATAGATTTCCTTTGCCTAGAGTGGAAGACTTGCTAGTGGGGCTAAATGGGGCGCAGATATTTTCAAAAATAGACCTGTCTCAGGCGTATAACCAGATTGAATTGGACGAATCCAAAGAGTTTACCGTCATTAATACTCACAGAGGTCTTTTTAAGTACAATAGGTTGGTATTCGGACTGTCATCTAGCCCGGGCATTTTCCAGCGTATAATGTCGAATCTGTTTAGTGATATACCTAACGTTGAGTGTTTCCTAGATGACGTTATTATAGCCACCAAAGATAAAAAACAGCATTTAATTACACTTGATAAGGTGTTCAAAAGATTGCATAGCCATGGTCTTAAAGTTAGACAAAGTAAGTGCCTATTTATGGCTGATGAAGTCAGATATTTAGGATACATTATTTCCAAAGACGGGTTGAAGGTAGATCCAGGTAAAGTTGAAGCCATCTCAAATATTCCCCGGCCTAGCAACGTTAATGAGCTACGATCTTTTTTTGGATTGGTAAATTTTTACGCTAAGTTTGTAAAAAATATTAGCACAATATTGGCCCCCTTGTATAAATTATTACAGAAAAGGGTAGAATGGAAGTGGAGTGATAATTGTGAGCTTGCTTTTAACACAATTAAAAAAATTCTTACAAGCGCGGAGGTATTAGTGCATTATAACCCAGACAAACAGCTGATCGTGACGTGTGACGCGAGCTCGCACGGCGTCGGCGGCGTGCTGACGCAGCCCGGCGCGGGGGCGTCGAGCGGCCGGTCGCTTATGTTTCGAGATCGTTAACAGATGCAGAAAAGAATTATTCACAAATAGATAAGGAGGCGCTAGCTATTGTTTTTTGTTTAGAAAAACTGCATCAATATTTGTATGGCAGGAGATTTATTCTTCGCACAGATCATAAACCGTTGGTTAGCATTTTTGGACCTAAAGTCGGTGTTCCTACCATGGCGGCCAGTAGGTTACAACGTTGGGCGATTAAGTTGTCTGCCTATACTTACGATATTGAATACGTGAACACTAAATTGAACGGCGCGGACGGTTTGTCGCGATTACCGTTACGGTCAAAAATTAAAACAATGGCAGGAATTCCGGAACAAACTTATTTACATTTTGCACAGAGTGCAATGTTACTAGATTATGAAGTGATTAAAAGGTTTACGAACAGGGATCCTATATTAAGTAGGCTCTTAGCATACTTGAGGAACGAGTGGCCCAAAGAAAACGAAATTAAAACAATGCAGCCATATTTTAACCGTAAAGCGGAGCTGTATGAAGAGTTAGGTTGTGTTATGTGGGGACACAGGGTGGTCGTACCGGAAGGTTGCAGGGGCAATGTGTTGGCCGCGTTGCACGAGTCCCACATGGGCATTGTTAAGACCAAAGCGTTAGCCAGGAGCTACGTGTGGTGGCCGGGCGTGGACGAGGCCGTGGAGGCGCTGTGTCGCGCGTGCGCCGTGTGCGCGGCGGAGGCGGACGCGCCGCCGCGCCGCGCGCCCAGCCTGTGGCCCTGGCCCACGAGACCGTGGTCACAAGTACATGTCGATTTCTTGGGTCCACTTTTTGGTAAAACGTACTTGGTGATGGTAGATGCGAGGACAAAGTGGATAGAAGTGTTCGAAGTTCCCAGCACTGCCGCACAGCACACTATTGCGAAACTAAGCGAGACATTCGCTCGTTGGGGCCTACCCAAACAGATCGTTTCCGATAACGGTCCACCTTTTACGAGTGCGGAACTCTCTTCGTTTCTGAACAGATTAGGCGTAGAACATATATTTACGGCCCCGTATCACGCGGCCTCGAATGGTGCCGCGGAGAATGCCGTACGTACCATTAAGCGTGTAATTAAGAAAGCGACTCGCCAGAAAATTAACATAAATGAGGCCCTTAACACATTTTTACTTTATTATCGAAATGTCGAACATAGTACCACCGGGCCAGCCCCGCGGCGCTCATGCTGGGGCGGCAGGTGCGCACGAAGCTGGACGCGCTGCGGCCGGACTGCGCGGGCAGGGTGCGCGGCGCGCAGCGCCGGCAGGCGGCCAGCAGCGGCGGCGCGCCGGCGCGCGCCCTCTGCCCGGGGACCCCGTGTGGGTGCGCCAGCACCAGGGCCAAACCAAATGGGTACCGGGTACGATCTCGGAACAGTTAGGTAATAGGGACTATAGGATAGTAGACGGGGAAGGCAAGTCGGCGCATAGGCATCTAGATCAATTAAGGCGGCGTCCTAGAAGTTCTCTGATTTATCCAAACGCTCGGCCCGAACAGGAGAGTAGCCCTTCGGAGACACAGCTGGGAGATAATACCGTTCTCGGTTCAGACATACCAGAAGGCGAAGCCTTGGAGCCTAAGCCAGGCAGTCCACCTGACAACGCATCGGGTGCAAATACCAGTGTGGTGCAGACGGAGGCCGCAGAAGCTGTAGCCTCCATCGAGGACCCCACTGTATCGAGTGCCTTACCGCTCCGTACCCGGCCGTTACGCAAATGCCGAGTAGACCCGACTAGTTATAAGATTTGATGTAATAATAAATAAGTGTACTGATAATTATCGTATTGTCTAATAATAATATAGTTCTTATAAGTGCTACAATTGTTATACTGTATAAGTCCGTCGGGCTGGTGACAGGTTAGTGAGTAACTAGTACAACTTATGCGTGTATTATTTAGTGCCTAAATTTATTTAGTGTATAATTTATACTTAATTATATAAGTGTTCATCATATGTTGATAACTGGGTTTGTATTTGCAGCCAGTTATAATGCCTATCTAAAGTTTCTTGTTAATTAGGGTAAACTATAATAAGCAGGAAGGTGTGTAGTGTAGGTACTTGCAGATTTATATTAAGAGAAGAGGGTATAAGATCGAATGATTTGCAAATGGTTGTACGTTCAGTCCGGATTAGATTATTGCATGCTAAACTGTGTTTTATTCTAAAACTCCTATACTTCAGTATTGAGCAAAGATTGTGTTAGAATATTAGTAGCCACCCATAGATCATGTCACACCACGTTTGACAAATTTTAGACTTTCCCTTTCCTTATTACATTTATTTTCTTCTTGTGTCACAAATCACCCGACCTTCCTCCGCCCCTTTATGATAAATAATACACCTTGCTGTTTTCAGCTACAGTATTTATGGGCTGGAATATTTACCCCCTACGTGGCTGACGTATCCCATCTTTACCCCCTTAAATATGTGTTGAAATATATGGATTGCCTCTCATTACCGACCCTTGAAAGCTCATACATCGTTCAAGTTTTAACAAACCTCATCCAAATTGACGGGCGCCGCAACCAGGTACAACTTGTCGATGGCGATGAGCCAGGGCGCCGAGCGCAGCTGCCGCACGGGCACCTGCAGCTGCACCTTGCCGATGAAGCCCGAGCGCACCTCCACCGGCAGCCCCAAGTGGCGCAGGGCATCTTTCTTCAGAGGGAGGTTTTCTAACTCTACTTTTCCTATAACCACAAGTTGTAAGTTAGCAATATTATTACATGGATAAGAACAATAGTCCTTGTAGTGCCTAGTATGACAAGGATTCAGCTTTGTCTTTTCCGAAAATGTTCAATGCCAGAACCCTATGACATCCAAATAGAACTTAGTAAAAAAATCACACAACTATCTATTTTCTTCTATTTACAGAGTTTCTAAGATAGAGTCTTGGACCAAAGCAGACTTAGACTAAATAGGACACATGGGATAGTTAAGCTTGACTGATTTGAGTACAAATCAGAATATAGTGTTTGATTGCCCTACAGTGAGATGTGAATAAGCTTTTTCACACCTCTCCTTCAGAAAAGTAACTTTTCCTCCCTGGCGAGAGGGAGCAAAGTGCAACTTTTCTGTTCAAGGTTTTTCTAAGTGTTTTATTGCAAATGCCATTTTTTTGAAGTTGATAATTGTAAAGCCACGCAATTTTCTATGCTGGTTGTTCTTCATAATATGTAGAATTTTTTTTTTTAAGTTTCTTAATGCTCGGTGTGAAAAGTTGTATGAGCCACTCGGGAGCAAAATTATTTTCATCTTGGGCGTTAACACTTGAATCCTTCATTACGCTCAGGATTCTACTTTAGAATCCCTCGCTACGCTCAGGATTCTATTGTAGAATCCTTCGCTACATTCTGGATTCAATGTACGCCCTCGCTAGGGATTGCAATCCGGATAGTTCGAAATCCGAAATAACCGAAAAAATCCGGATTTTTGCTGTCTTTCTAAATTCGGATTTTAACCTAAAAATTCGGTTTTTTTCGGATTTCAATTATAGTTGACATTTAACCAGAATCTATTGAATTTCGTTGCTCGCATTCATTCATTCATGCGTTCGCTTCGCTGCTAGCCAGCCCTCATGTTGCCACGTGCCACGTGACATAACCTTTTCGGCACCCCCCGCGCCCCGCTGGCTACCTATAGGGATATGATTTTATGTGATGCGCAATAAGAATCGATTTTGTAAAAGATCGATGTTATGGAATGCGATCTGCAATTATTTAACCGATTCACGAAAATCCAATCATAACTCAGATTGGTTCGTTTACTTAGAAGACCGGATTAAAAAGTCTAATTAGGTAAGTATTGTTATTGTAAATGTTCCTTAATTGAGAATAACTATCTAAGGTTTTGTGTGTGCTTATAGCATTGAAGGTTGTGTGTGCTTATGGCATTGAATTTTTGAAATATTTTTTTTACGTAATTCCGGTGGGTAATTTTTTTTTTTTACTTTTGGTGAAAATAAACAGTCGTTGGGATACTACTTTGCATTAGGCTCTCAATGATACAAGAGGCACTTATTTAAATTCAATAACAAAATAGCTATGCGATATTGAAAAAAAAACGCCACTGAAATTACGATATTGACAGCGAAATTACTTCTTTATTAATTACATAGGAAATTAGTTTCAAATTACGAACTATTACTATGACTACATGTAAATATTCTTTTTGTTCCTAATATTTGAATGTAGGTTCGATCAAAATAAATCGAATGCGAAATCGATTCGCTTGACCTTTCATTATCCATAATTTGCAAAGTCGCACTTGCACCTACTGTAAATGACAAACATAATATATTGGCATGTTCATTAAGCAGACGCGTTCATACTTGTTATTATCATTCGTCCTTCCACCTCCGCCTCAGGTAGTACGCTCAAAGAAAGCAGGGTGATCCATATAGCCAGCATGCCACAAAAAAATATACACGCTAGTATCACGGTAGTAATTGCTCATTAATAGCATGCTTTTGTGCTAAGTAATAAGCATAATCCGTAAGTACCTTTATATTTCACGAGAGCGACGCGAGTAAGCGAGTGAGTTTAACATGAAACTACCGTTAGATTCAATCATAATGAGCATAATTAGTAATTTCGCTGCCCTATCTGTAATTTCGGTGAACAAAAATGTCACCGGAATTACGGCACCGAAGATTACGACAACGAAGTATTTTGGCGATTACTGCTAAACTATTATACATGAGTACTATTAGCTCTTTTCTGAGAATTAAGAACAAAGTCAACTAATAAACAAAAATAGAAACATTGAATTAAAATCATTGTATATCGCAAAACGGGCATCCACGGAAATTACTTTTAAGATGACCCATACACATCGCGCGACAGACTTGTATTGATAGGCACACAAAATTCGGTAGTTGGAGGTTCACTCTGCGTGATAACTAAAACAGAACTAATGTACTTTCCCATAAAAATGTGAACATAGCGAAGAAATAGAAGAAATAGAATATCTTAATGGTGAAGGATCAAAGATATTAGCAAGTATTTCCGCAAAGTGATATTGGTAGACCGACGTTCGACAATCACAAAATGGTCAACCTATTTTTAAATAAATATGTATTTAGCATGAAAAAATATAGAATGCGTTATTTAATTAGCTTCCTTTAAAATGACTCCTAGACACAAAGTTATGCTCAATTGATTCAGCAAAACCGCAGGCAGACAGGCTTCACAGACTTACTGCAGTTAGTGTTTCCAATCAGAGTTTTAGACTGATTAAACGCGTAATATAATAAAAACACAGTTTTATTTACATTTTCTTAATGTAATTCCATATTTTTTTTTAAATTGGTAAAATTATGTTAAAATTCGAAAAATCCGGATAATCCGGATTTGTACGTGTCGATATTTATAAAATCCGGATTTGAAAAAAGACCGGATTTTGCAATCCCTAGCCCTCGCCGTAAATAAATCATTTTGCTCCCTTGTGACACAAATAACTAATAATAAAGACTTTAACTTTGAAATCTATTACATTCTCATTGTTTTATTTTTCTGCTGTTTTGTTTTGTTTGTTAACAACAAGGCTTGAAAAATAATTTATTTAATGGGTGTAAAACCAGGTAACCAGGTTTCATTGAAAAAGTATTTGCATGGAAGAATTTGTCAAAAAACACTTAGAAGAAAAATAAAATAAACAAATTTTGGTTATGACATGCATGGTAAAAATTATCTAAGCAATCTAAATTATTATCTACTTAAATTTACATCAACAACATTCTGTATACAGTATAATGTTGTTTACTGTAGATTTTATCCATAATTATATGTATTTCTTTTTATATTGTTATATTAAATCTTATGTTGTTTTGAAACAAGTTCATCATTAACTATTAAAAGTACCAATATAATATAAGAGTAGCCATTGTCCATAACTTCATCTTCTTCCTGCAGGAAACTTTGAACTTTTGTAGTTTAAAAAATCTTCTTAATCTGGAATTTATTAGCTTATCATTAGTAGAAGAGTATTCAAAATCGATACAGTAGTCCCAAAGATTATCCTTTACATTTAAACAAGCACACAAGTTTACCTACCTCTTTATTCTTGGAACAGATATAGTAGTGATTAGCATGGATAAACATACTTAATTATATATGAACTGATTCTTTTGAATATTTGAAGACTATGAGAGAATAAAATCACACTAAAGGCTTTTATTTAGCCAACAGCAACAGCCCAGAGGTCAGTAATCATTGTTGCCCTGTTCAAAATCACATTTCATTCAATACCCGAGACTAATCATGTAACTGCTTCATACAAGATTTAAGCAGATTGTTTTTAAACCAATTACAAATGACAGAAATGGCGCGAAGATTGCTCTCATAAGAGGCAGTTGTCGTCAGACCCACCCGAAAGCAGCGCCACGCTCAGCTGGTCGGTGTTGAGGTTCTCGACATACTTCCCGAGGTAATTGTTCAAAACCCAAGCCACCAGTCCTTCCAACATCGTGCATGGTCGCTTTTACTCCGTTCGAATCACTGCACACCAATTCCTCGGGCACTTTCCACAAGAGATCACAGCGCTACGACACAAGTCAACTGTTTATATTTCTAGTCCTATAACCAAGTATTGACATAGCTATTTTAAACATGAAAATTATTCCCTAATTGCGCAATGGACCCACACATTCGGTTAATAATGGTTAAACTTATCTGTTTTCATGAATTTATTCAATGACCCATTGACTAAAAGTGACAGACTGACAGTACGTACTCGACTGACATGACAGCTGTTCAACTTGACATTTGCACTTTCGTTCAAAAATTGACATCATTAATTTTACTTATCAATTTTACTTACAACAAGAAAAGAAATAAAAAATAACTCGAAAATTCCATAATTAAATAGGATGTTATCCTTTTCCATAACTTACTTTATTTATACTTTATTAGAGTTTCAACTATTACTTATAAAATTAGCGTGATGAAAATCTTTTCATTCAAAAATTTCGTATCTAGCCATGTAAATTCCGAACGAATGTTCATTCCTTTACACGCTATTCTTGCGTCGTCACATTCATTCATCATTCATTCACATTCTGACAGTTGAGTGATTGAGTGAGACAAAAGTGTGTAACGAAACGAAACATTTTGTTGGTGTGTAGGAACTAGTAGGAAGGAATTTTTGGCATTCTTGTCTTATTTTAGGTTTCTTGTAAAACTTAAATAAATCGATACATTTATATATTAATTAATATGACGGCGGTACATGTGTTAAAAAGATTTTGTGTTCCGTTAACGAATTCGTGTTGTAAGAAAAAACTAACAAATTCACAAGTGCGATATAGTGCCACTTTGGGAAGAAGCGCAAGATTTGCTCCAGCGATAATAAAAGTCCGTCACTTGGGTCTGGGAACCACGACAAAAGAATTTGATGAATCAGGACAGCAAATGACAGGGCCGATTACAAAGGTTCACGCTGCAGAACTTATACTGCATTTAAACAATGAGGAAAGGAAATTGTTGCTATCAGCTCTACAGGAGTACGAAT
The DNA here is from genome assembly GCF_025370935.1 of Choristoneura fumiferana. Lineage (NCBI taxonomy): Eukaryota > Metazoa > Arthropoda > Insecta > Lepidoptera > Tortricidae > Choristoneura > Choristoneura fumiferana. The sequence goes on along the minus strand of NC_133476.1, from coordinate 21,893,463 downwards.
CTAATAAAATTAAAGAAGAATTCGAAGGTATGGCTTCTATCATCACATCTATATAGCGCTTTTATTATTGAAAGGCTTATAACAAATAAATTTCAATTTGCATTTCTAGATAAACTGGCTGGCCAGCGATGGAGAACAAAACTTGGGAGGCCTAGCAAAGTGCCTACGCTGGGCGACGTCGACCCCACCGGCACCTACTGTCCAGTCCCAGATGACTGGCTCAAGAAAAAGTATGGTCAGTACTAAACATATTTTACATAGGTAACCATTAATTTGGTCTGGTTCAGTCTGGTTTTCGGCAGTCATTGACCCCACTGTGTTTACCTCCCCATGCTGGCTTGTTAACATAAGCCAAATTTGTTGTTAATTTTTTTGAACATTGAATCTGATTACAAATTGTTATTCATTATGCTGTCATTCTGGATTTGCAACTACTGGTATGTACTTGATGTTTTTTTGTAAACTAAAAAACATTTTAAATATGCATAATACTTTCTGTTAGTTACTAGAAAAATCTGAATATTTAAAATAAATATTGGCTTAACATTATTTGCTCACATGTTAAAACTGTGTTCCTGTGTAACAAATCAAATAAATGAATCAGAATTATGAGAATTTACTTAAACTCATTCAACATGTTTAATATTTCAGCGGCAACAGTTCCAAAACCTACAACCCGGGAGCTAGTCCATCGTAAGTTATTACAAAAGTCATTAAATTTTATGTTCAGTAGAAATTGACAAAATTTTTTTTTTTCTAATCACCTCATAAGTAATTAAAAAAACAGTTGATTTTTGTTTAGAGTAAATGACTAGTTCGCTGCCTTAATTGATTAATGTTCTGCTTATTTCTCCAGTGTAATAATGTATAATGACTTCTATTTATTATTTGCAGTGTCGTTAGCTAATTCTGTGCCATTCATCGGGTTTGGATTCCTGGACAACTTCATTATGATAACAGCGGTAAGCACAGATATAGATTACACTAGATAACGTAAACACCTCAATCTGTATGAAACCGTGTCAAGTCAAGAGCGAATTAGCGATGTGAATTCCCCAATGTCTGTGCAAAATCGATTCAAAGACGCCGCCCGCCCGCGCCGTGAGGCTCGAGTCAGTCAGTCACTAGTCATGATTAGTCAGTTATCAGTCAGTCTTTGTATGGGGCCAACCCCAACATTTGGTCAGTGTTCGGACACGCGAAGTAGATGCATTTGCGTAATCTAGTTTAATTTATATCTGTGGCGGTAAGTTTACTGTCAGTCATCATTACATGTGGTTAGTTAAAATACTAGCTCTCTGAGACCTACTTTAATATCGTGCTCAACACCATAGTTTATTTATTTATAGTTCTAGACATCCATTCATTTATGTTGAGTCATAGTTTTAAAAACTACTTTGGATATGGTAGCTTTCTGTGACTCATTGATCATATGATGTCATATTTGAACTGTTCTAATGACACAATATGCTTACTTGTGCATTTTTTTTTCATGAAATAAAAACGAAATATCACAAATCAAAAGTCCTGTGTATGTTATTGTTACTCATACAAGCTAAAAGGGCTGGACAAATTTGGATAACACAACACATGTAGTTATTAATCTGTTGCCATGTCATAACGGTAAACGAATATTTTTTAGACAAAGTTGCAGGCAACTGCTTGCCTGTCATACAGTCTATACAAAGATGGATGTAAAAATGAAAAATGTATCTATATGTAGATATACATTCTTGCACCTTATTGCTATGAGATAAGGTGCAAAATTGAATTTATAAACACATCTACTTCTTGGGAAGTCTTCTCCCACTGCTACCTCGACGAGCAGGGCCCTGATCACTAGGATATCTCGTAGAAGTGGGGTTCCAGCCAGCGAACATGTTTTGCTTTCAGGGTGACAGCATCGAGAGCGGCATGGGCGCGTTCATCACGATCTCCACGATGGCGGCGGCGGCGCTGGGCAACACGTTCAGCGACGTCATCGGCATCGGGTCCTCGTACTACGTGGAGCGCGCCGCCGCAATGCTCGGCATGGCGCCGCCGCCGCTCTCGCCCGTGCAGCTCGACATGCCCGTCAGCCGCCGCTTCTCCAACATGGTCAGTCTGCACTCTCTCTCTACGTCCGAGATAACTCCCCCTTGTAGGTTTTGAAGGCGCTCAGGGAGGCTGTGGCAGTGGAACGCCCAGAAAAAATGTGGCGATGCTTATTAAGTAAAAAATAGGGAGCTTTAGAAGAAAAAAATATCAAAATGAACAGAAGCTATACACACATTAGCTTCTCTGTCAGACTCTGCTAGTTCTTTAGTTCTGCATGCATTCAAATATACTGTACTCTGTGAAATTTTTATTCTATGAACTGCACTTATTTAAATACCTTGCTTTTCTACCAAAACCGTGCACTACAGCTATGTTTGTACGACACATACATGTTACAACATAACCTCGTGCGGCCCAGTGTGCAATAGAGTGTACACAATAAGTTTAAGGGAATTAGGAATCCATGGCAGTTTGACTTTATTCTCTCGAAACAATTAGATTCTAATTGCTTTGACAATTTTTTGCAAAATATTTATATGGTGGGCTTCAAGAGGATAAGGCAACGTTTCCACCAAAGATGTGCGAGGATGTCGTGTTGCGAATTGCGAAGAACGTGTCCTCGCACAGCACCGCTCTGGTGGAAACAGCTGAGCGGAGCGAGGCGAGGTAAATGAAGCGTTCCTATTGGTTAATGAAAAACATATTCCTCGCAACACATCCTCGCATATCTTGATGTTATAAGCCTTATCATATGTTATAACATATCACAGAATAAGATATAGTTAGAGAACATTTGAGATACACTAAATTTTTCAAAGTTCTAGGCTACTTCCTGATCCTAGAAAGATGAATTTGGCAAATGACATGGGAAGCTCCAACCAGCTTGTACAGGCGTTTAACATAGCCTGTCCATTTTTCACACCCCCTACATCAAAAGGCCTCAACATTCCTGTTTTATCGTTATGATCGTTGTCCTGACCCGTGTCACTCGCAGGGCCGCGTGCTGGGCATCACATTCGGCTGCTTCCTGGGCATGACCCCGCTGCTCTTCAAGGACAAGAAGAGCGAGACAGACGACGCCAAGCCCGAGCCCGAACGACCCGAACCGAAGAAGAGTTAATCACACAGCTCTAGCCAATACACCAACGTACTTAGCATCACACTACCGAGGCACAAATTTTAAAATCTATTGAGCTATTAGGAAGCGACTGATTACTTTGAAGTCGTGTTGTAGGTAAATTATAGGGCACAATTGTACGACTTGTCTGGTCTTTCACAATCTATTTAATATGTATGTATATTAAACATATGAAAGGCCAATAAAATACTAGTAACATATAAGTAGAGTAATGCACAATCAGGCCATTGGAAAAAAAATAAACACCCGACAAAGACCCGAAATGACTGTCAGCTCAGAAATGCTGTCGAGTCGCGTACAAAAAATAGTAAAGTAAAATAATATGTATTGAAACCTTAACATTTTTTTTTTAATAAAGAACAAAAACAGTATGGCACCAACTGACAGACATCTTGTGATAACAACAAAAGTAGAACAAGATTTTATGGTACCGATTGAACGTTAACAAAGCGGATTGTGACTGAAGTACAGGAGTACTTTTATGGATGCGCGACCTAATTAATGATATTGCAAATTTTTTACTGTTTAGTGATCTTCTATCACTTGTTACTTAAATTTAGCATTTGATGCGAGATGTTGTAAGGAACCTTTTAAGGGTAATAATTGATATTGTGCGTTTTGTTTTTTTATGATATTGTGACGTTATTTAATAGTCTCATCTCTTTGTACAGAGAACTTAATAAAGACGCTTAATTGTTGCCTTTATTTGCTTAGCGATAAGATTTATATTGTGTTAACACCGGTACAAGTTTTAAGTGAGCAGCTGTCTTCCAAAATGATCTATACTCTAAAGCTTTCGAGTCTTCGCTAGCAAATTATATTCTTGTTCCTGGTGTCAACAAACCTCATACGTTTTGTATCCAGGATCTGTTGAGGTTTAGCAGAATTGTATGTAGATAGATATAACAGCAATCTTAACAGGATAAATCCTCACGATAGTCATTTTATTATTTAAGTAATTTTGTATTGTTACAGTCATCACATTCTTTTACTTAAATCTTAAGTAACTTGAAAAGTGTGTTAACTGTGTCAGGGGCTAATAAGCAGCAGCAAGGGCAAAAGTAAGAAGTCTGAGCTATTTATTTAGTGCCTACCTGAATCTGTTTTTACTTGCTAATGAAATTTAATTAATAACGTAATCTTGCCAATGGCAGCTCTCTGGCAACAATAGAAAATAATATGATAATGACCAGCAGTACGACAAATGAACAATAGATTGTTAATTTAAACTGTTTCGATTTTGGCTAGATGTCTTGCTTACAAGTGTTCCGTAGCAGAAGCAATACGTAGTTAGTATGTTATTTACCGAAGACTTGTTTTATATCGTTAAGTATATTTGTGTAAGATAAAATCAGTAAACGAAAGCAGTTTCTGCAGTGCACAGAATAAACACCAGCTCTTGTATATAAGTCTGCGTAGGCGTGTTAGTACAAATGAACAAAGAGGTTTACGAAAATATACTCAGCGGCACAAAATTTGGCCCACCCTTCATACAAAATTACCGATTCTGCATACATTTGAGGGCCATATTTTTTGCCGTTCAATATAGTTCCTGTGTAGTAGATATTTTTTTTACTGTAAATAGCGAATGCTTCGATCTTTGCAACTGCGTGTTATTCAAAACTACCTCCTTTATTACAATTTTTCACTGCATAGGTCTATCAAATACTGCTACTGTTTGTTTTGGTAACTGAAAATGTATATATCATATTTTATTCAAAGTTATATTGAGATCACTTTTTATATTTATTGTTCAATTGATGTGGTTATAATACCTATAATGACTTTGTGATTAAGGTTTTGAAAGAAAAGTATAATTATATATCCTGATCAAAACGTTTTTTTTTAGACTCCACAAAAAATATAAAGAACTCAACCAAAATTGCAAATTAGCACTAGTATAACCTCATCCGTTAAGGGAATCGGGTCGAATCACTTGTACATCTACGGTTGATGTTCGGTGCAGTAAGTTGGTGAGTGTTAAAAATCAAATGTTAAGAGAGCAATAAAACACTAGTTTCATTCATCATAAACATAGTTTAATAAATAACTATCACTGTCCATTGATATCTTACGCGTACAATATAAACACTGGAAAAATGTTGCTTAAAAAGGAACTGCGATTATGCCATAAAATTTTATCAAACAAGTGCATTATTGGTCTGATGATAATTTAAACAATTAAGTAATGTACTCAGACTGTACTTTTATTCATTATGCGGTAGACAGCGCAGCACAATCACATGAGGCTGGATTATAAAGAATCAAGAAATACATATTAATTTGAGAGCAAAATCGAAAATACATGTCAATTTTGCATTTAAATATCACGGAAAAGGTATTTCGGCGCAGGCCGGTCGCTAATAATTAGATAGCTAAACTCAGTTAAGCCTTCCTTGTCTTAAATTGTGGTCCAACAATTATTTAAGCTACAAACAATAAAATAAGCCAGGACTTGGTTCAGATTTAAGACAAGTAAGAATGAATTGACTCTTTACTTTTTATTTGTATACCTTATACAATTGAAATGTAAATAGCAGTTTGCTTGAGCAAGCGCTGCTATGTACTAAGGTATAAACGCTAATTATCCTATCAATGCATTACACAATGTATATGCAACTGCGCGGTCGCTCGCCTGGGTCGTAAACTCTTACAAGTACTAGCTGCCTTGCCTTACACCTACTTCAATCGCGGCGCACGCGCAACCAATAATTGACAGTCAGTCAAATTCATTTATCATCTGATTTTTGGTAACCGAGCGAATGGAGCTTTTGTGTTACTTGTCAGTTACAGGGTCAGTGTTTTACTAGATTGGTCCAGGGTTCGTTTGTTCACAAAGGCGGCGCGTGCGCACACGAACTACTGCCACTCCTTATTCGATACTAACGACTAGATCGCACCTTTACTATTATGATCCGTACTATTCTATTTATTATGTATGGCTGACAGAGGCGGAGCGCACACAATGTGCTCAGAACTAACTCAAAATGTTTCAGATCACTGTAAAAAACCTTTTTAAGTTGCAACATTTTCATTTTAAGTACCAAGCAATACTTCTAGTTACTTGTCTGTTTGCTTCCTACAAGAGGAGGCATTGACCTGAAAGGTCACATCTCATCTAAAAGCATATCAGCATAATATTTAAAACTTACAAATCGTGTGAATGCCAGCCAACAAACGCTGTTTAGGCTTTATAGTAATCAGTTCAAAATTTTATTACAAAAATACAATCAAATGGGTAAAACTACACATTGTACCTGCAAGTCCGATTAGTATAGGTAATTAAAAAGAAAAAACTGGCCAAGTGAGGCTCCGTTAGGATAGGACCCTTCGGCACGGAACCCTAAAAATGTATTGCCACAATTAAGGAAATTATAATTTGTAGCTAAAATAAGTTACTTATGTAATGTCGTTTTGAACTATTTGTTACACCTTAAAGTTAGAAATGATTATGCGAATAAATTAAACCAAACAAAAAAACCTGTCTGTTTAGAAATATAACATCGCCGCATCGTTCTTAAATGTGGACGACTAAACATTATTATAACACGCAAACATTATTGTGTTGGCAAGATACAATGTCATTCAGATAATTAAAAATAAAGCTCAATGGCACGAGAGAATGCCGAGCTGCCACCGAACAGGACTGCGGGGTTGGATAAGTTTCCGACATGATCATTGACGACCACTAGTCAATGTATAGCTTCCCACCAGCTTTTACTCGCTCATTATCAAATCCTCGCGTAATCAAAAATAATAAAGCACAAAAATACATTATTAATATGTACAAATAGTACTGCGAAGATACGCGTATGTACAATATTATTATATTACAACACAACTTCCACTTGAACTGACGCCAAGAAAAACAACTATAACTAAAACGAAAATGTTTAAGTATAGATATATCACATTGCACCGGCGTGTCACGCATTAAGTCAATAAAACCGAAATCCTACCTAAATAGCTACCACATTTTAAATTTATAAAGAACTGTTTCTTACTAATTGACCTGCCTTGTTGACCTGTGGCCCATTTCACGAAACTACAAGTTGCAATTTACAGGCGGAAGTCTCTCTTCAATGCATACTGTTAAACAAAGACTACCGCGTAAATTGTAACGTGTAGCTTCGTGAAATAGGGCACGGCTACCTAACTCGCTGACAAAATGTTCGCGTGCTCTCATACTCGTAGTAACGAATGAGTTATCTGTGTTTTTATGAAAACAATCTGAAACTCATCTTAACCATAATTAAGTGCAGCTAATGAGTATCTTCACAAAATAAATAGTATGTCAAATTTTTAAGAAAACAGTATTCATAGAGCAACATGATGATAGAAGGCTTGTAGAGTCACACAAACACAAACTGTGCACCTCTTTCACTCGGGACACAAACATGTATAATATAAATTAAGCGTAATTTTCTATTACTAACGAGCCGGGCAAACAATACTGAATATATTTACAAACTAAAGCAAGCCGTGCAGTTGTCATGCCCGCACTTATTTTACATTCATTAAAAATTTACCGCCTTAACGTAAGGTACAGTAGAATATCTGTATTTGTACATATTTAATCAATCGATTGAATTATATCTTTATTGATAAGTACAGTTAGCCAGCAATTAGACTGTTGCAACAGTCTAAAATAACATTTATGAAATGCCAACTTTTACGAAAGAAAATCTTGTGCTCTCGCATTTTTTTTAATTGTATCAAGATAAATTAAAATTACTATACCTCTTTGAGAATCTGCTTCACAAGTTAAGCTAAGTATAAAAAACTGGATTCGTGCACATCTGCTGATCGCTGAGGGTTTTGCACGTTTAAAACGTGTAAAAAGTTAATATGTAAAACGTGTTTACTAACTCAAACATGAACGACCGCTTTAGCAGTGTCAACGAGTGTTCTGTAACAGCGGCGTGCAACTCCATCCCGAACCGATTTTTATTGTATGACGAAAACCGAAAAACCGGTTTTCCCATACAACAAAACCGATTTCGGATGCTTTGCGTATAATCAAACACCATAGGTAAACAGTCCGTTTTCTGTTTATTGGGACCAAACACAAAGCCCAATAAACTCAAGCAATTATGCGAAATTGCAACCAGATTAAGCTATGATCCGATCTTAATTATAACTAAGGGAGGGATAACTTCGTGACTTCAGTTTAAAACGACACCCACAGCACACACTCGTATTAAGCAGGCTTCATTACGGCTTAATTGTTTCTAGAGTGAGACGTTTATCATTTTGGTATTTTTATTTGAAGTTCAGTATGTAGTATTGGTTTACGCATTATAGGAATTTGAGATCTATTCGGATTGACCCAGCGAGCGCGAAATACAAGCGAAGCGTTCTCGTTTCAACTTTATACCTGTCCAGATGTCCATCGCTAATCGATTCTCTTGGAATTTTGTGAGCAGCTTTGATAATAACACGCCTTTTTTTGTCGATTTAGTTTTAGGATTTTCTCAAAGTGACAGAGTAATGCACTCGCTCGAAATACTAAGGTATTATGAAATTAAAACGTAATGAAACCTACTTTTATTACTTTTAAGACGTTATTGAAATTCACAGTACATGGAACTTTAACAAATACATCATTCTTCATTTATGAATGATTTAAATCTCCACATATTGTATTATTATTTTTGGAGCTGTATTTGTATGACATGCTAGTTTTTCGGTGGCGCTTCACTTCGCGTTCTACACTCGTCTGTTATCGCATTCAAATACAATCGCTCGCGTGAGAAATAGACTATCTCTTTCGTTTTGTCGTATGATACGCGAGGTGGAGCCCTAGCTAGCAGAACAGCGATACCTTAAGCTAAAGCGGTAGGTCACTTGTCCACGACACGGTTTTTTAACCGTCAAAGATAAACGTGCGAGCTCGTACACGGCGCGGTAAATATAAAACGTGCCGGAGCGCCGCCCTGTCCGTGTACAAGCTTCCAAAGTGATCCATATACTAATGGCCGCGCTACATGGCGTATTAGCTGTGGTTTTTCATTGCAAAAAACGTGTGTGGGCTCTTGGCAGCGTGGAGGCAGCGGCGGAGGGCGGTCAGGGCGGCGGCGGGTCGGCGCTGCGGTCGGTGCGCGCGTCGTCGGTGGCGTTCCGCTGCAGCGCCGCCCACGCGCGCCGCGCCGCCGCCGCCGGCTCGCGCCGCCAGCCCCCGCGCCGCCCCCGCGCCCCCCGCGTCGCGCACCACGTACGAGCCCTCCTCGAAGCCCGACCGCAGCCCCAGGATGATGCTGAGCGCGGACGCGTCCTGTCCGTGGCAGCCCGAGTACCGGTACTGCGGCTTCTTGTCGAAACGGCACCCGCCCGACTGCGCGCCTGCGCAATACAATAACCATATTTACACATCGAATCGAACTAGTCAGCCGATACATAAACTATAAGTTTATGCTAAATTTTTTAAAACATTGTTTTGTACAATATTTGGTAGATTATCAAAAATATTTTGTTAGTGTATTAACTGACGCAATTGTAACCATTAAACAATTTTTCCAAGACGCAACTTGACAGTAAAAACTTTATTTCAAGTCTGAAAATTGAATTACTTACATATTTTCTATTTACCAGGTAGGTACTATAAAATTTAATTATTAGTTGCTTTGTAACAAATCAATATTAGGCTGAGTTTCCATTTACCAAGGAGCAAGGATGTGTTGCGAGAAATGTGTTTTCATGAACTAACAGCTTCATTTACCTATCCTCGCACAGCACATCTCTGGTGGTAACAGCTGAGCGGAGCGCGGCGAGGTACATGAAGCGTTTCTATTGGTTCATGAATAACACATTCCCCACAACGTATCCTCGCACACATTTCTGATGGAAACTGAGCCTCAGGCAAGTCAATCGAGTAAGCGAATAATTGACGCCATAGCTCACTATTTTAAAAAAAAAACCGGCCAAGAGCGTGTCGGACACGCCCAAGATAGGGTTCCGTAGCCATTACGAAAAAAATCAAGTAATATTATGTGCGTTATAACACAATTAAAACACTTACTACAGTCTTAAAATCTATTACCAGAAATTGAGCGTATCGTCACGGCACTTACGTCCTTTTGTTGAGAAGCGCAGTTTTTCGGCAATAACTCAAAAACGGATATCCGATCATGTTGAAATCAATTTTCGTTGTAAGTGTTAATTGAGCGTTACCTTTCCATATTTTTTGTACAAACGGTTTACAAGATAGAGGGGGGGGACACAATTTTTGCTATTTTGAGAGCGATTATTTCCGGAAATCTACACTTAATCAAAAAAAATTTTGAGAAACCTTACTATCTTTTCAAAAGACCTGTTGAACTATATGTGCCACACGTTGATGCAAGTTATATTTTTTTTTTTAAATTCCTGTTACGTGTATGGAGTGCCCCCCCTATAAATATTTATTTTTGTAGTTTAACTACAAAACTAAATAGCGGCTTTGATAAGACATCTGTACTCCAAATTTCATTGATATACATCTTGTAGTTTTCGAGTAAAATGCCTGTGACATACGGACGGACAGACAGACATACAGACGGACTTGACGAAACTATAAAAATCTACAGGCATATCAAAATATGAGGGTGTACGAACCTATGGGCATGATGCAGTCGATGGTGAGCGCGCACTGCACCCAGACGCGCATGAGGTCTCGCACGGCGGGCGTGTCGGCCAGCAGCAGCCGCGCCGGCTCCAGCATCTGCACGAACAGGAAGTCGTCCTGCGCCGCCTGCAGGTAGCTGAACATGCGCGGGTGCGTCAGCGACGTGACCGCCGCGCGCCGCGCCCACGCCAGCACGCCGCCGCGCGCCGCCCGCGCCCACAGCGCCGCCAGCGCGCGCGCCCCGCCCGCCCACCGCTGGTCGCTCTCCGCGAACACCACGCCGCCCACGCGGCACAACGCGTGCTGCCACACAGAATAACCTCTTCACCGACACAAAACAAACCAAGTGACGTGCTCTGGACGCCACGGAAAAACCAGTGACAAATCAACTTGATTTTTAACAACATAACAAACACCTTAACATCAAGTGGCATGGTGTACGGTTGTGTTGATCTGAAGATGAGCTCTGGTTGAGTTCGAAACGCGCCAGTGTAGTGTGGTGGTGGTGATAGATGGGTTTGTGTGATTTGTGTGTGTTCTTACAGTGTGGAGGTGGAGGAACTGCATGAACACGCATATCTTATCTTGCATAAACTTAGCTATCATAAGTTCGCGGGTGAGCAAACAAATTATTTTAGTTCATTGATTTTTAATTCCATTGCAGAAGGATTAATTTCGAGGTGAATGTTGGTCATGTATAGATGATCGTGACGTGTGAGGCATTCCATTGGCTGTCACGACTAGATGACTCTGGTGAACAGGGTAACTTATCCAATGAGGCAACGCTGCTCACGAGTGGGGTGGAGCAGAGCCTTCGAAGTAACGAACGAGACAACCGCTGGGAACTTGCAGGGAACTCGTATATAAGGGATTTTAAGTTACGAATAAAATCGTCCCAATGATCTATAACATAGCCCGCGGGCGTAGCGCGAAAACCTAGCGACGACCGTTAATTTCTACACATGTGAAAGTCGCGCACTCGATTCAGCGCTTACGCTTGCCAGCCCCGCGCATCGAACATTAATCACCGCTAAACGTGCCGCGGTCTCGGTCATTAACAATACGTTGCAGACCTTGAAGTTGATGTGAATTTCGCGCATTACGTCGCATAATAAACATTCTCATTTCTCATCACGCGTCATCATTAAAATTACATCCACAAAAACCAAGGCCTCGCATCTGTCGGCGGTTGGACAGCTGCCACAGGATGCTTCCTCACTTGGCGGTGCAAAAAAATAATGCTTCATCTGTAACGCGCGTTCATATTTTAATGAGCCATTCCTGATTGGTCCGTGTCGTGCCTAGTTTTATTAAAGAACAGAACCCGTCTGTAGCAAACTCCTTGGAGTTTTGTACTTTTTGGTGTATTTTTTGTAAAGTTCTTTTTTTGTGTATATTTTTCTTTTGTGTTACTTGTCATTATTGCTTTGTGTTGTGTGGTTGTGTTTTCAAGTTATTTCTTCGTTTGCTTTTTAGTTATTACAGTCCGTTCATACGTTCCACCGTCTCTTCCCGTAGGGGTCGTAAAAGGAATATTTTCCCAAGAAAATCGTCATAAAGGTTCACTGCTAATCTATGTAGGTACAACCGACGAAAACGACTACTCTGTGAAGAGTGAGCGACTTAGGAGATTTGCGTGGAAATAACACGTTACCTCACCTAAGTACTATAAAAAATGTATCTTCGACGCAACCTTTTAAGCGTTTATTTAAATAATTATACCAATCTACATGCGCAAAAAAATGGTTCTCATTTTGACATTTTACTTTATTTTAACGGTGTGCTTAAATTATGGGGATTATGGGGGAGGCCTATGTCCAACAGTGGACTTCCTACCGCTGATATGATGATGAATGACATTAAATGATGACAAAAAAAAAAGATTGTTCATTTGAAAAAATAATGATAAGACGAATACTAAAACTCATCTCAAGAGGTCAGAATGAATGACTCAACCGTATCGTGTTTTACATACATACTTACAATACATCTATATTATAATGCATACAATTTTATCGTATTAATGAAAATGTTATATATTTGAAATGCAGCGAGCTTAAAAATTCTCATAGTTGATTGTCTTCGTACATTAGAAAAAAAAATGGAATAGAGCAAACTCCTTAAACGTCGTAATTGGACTGAAAGTAATCGACCATCACAATTGAAACGGCACCCGCAAATGCCAATTTACTGATCTAATTAAAAAGCGTACACGTTTAAAGATCCGTCTACGACACGTCTGCTAGCCTTGAGTGCGTCGACTCTCGATCCCGACAGCCGCGGCGCGCGCGCCACGGGACGCGCCGCCGGGCGAGCAGCGCCGGTGCTCTTTAGCATCGTTAGCATACCAATTCTTTGATAACGTTACGCTAATCATCCAAACATGCACATGCAAAACAACTCAATAGGTTCTGAGTCATCCTACCAACATTATACGTGGGAATAAAAGGGAGGATGTGTGCATATTTGTTATTCTTTCAGCTAAATGGATTTGAATTTAGGTTAGATCGGAGCTAGATTTCGGGAATAACACATAGGCTAATTCATATCCCGATATTCTTACGGCATCTCAGAAAACCGCGCTACAGCCGCTGTAATGTGAAGGGATTCGCTGTGTCGCGCTTCAGTCGCCCGACATAAACGCCTATATGTGACTTATGTGAAAGCACTCATAGACATGGAAATTTAGACGCTGAAATTTGCACGCTGGTTCTTTATTCAACGTAAATAAAGCCACGGTGTCATGCTGGGAACTTATTATTAATTTAATTAGTTTTTTTTTTAATTTAACTTATTGTTTTGGAACTTATTAACTCGTGAGTTTCTTGCCGGGTACTTCTCAACAGAGGTTCTTTTTACGAACCGGTGGTAGATATTATTGAACATTCATAAGTGCTTGTTATAGCCTATACCTACTCAATAAATAATATTTTAACTTTCATTCAAGTGGCCAAATGGTTCATGCAAGCGAAGTCGCGGTAAGGACTGGTATTTAATAACTTTTTGACGCAAGGGCTCTAACATAATAATTACAAATGTTATTATTCACGTAGAGATAAACCTGTGTCGGCATTCGGCAGGCGCGGTCTGCGGCGTGCGCGTAGATTAGCGCTATAACGTTATCTGTATTTGGAGAGCACGATACGGAACACTATTCAAACGTGGAACACCTGGTCGAGCAGTGCATTAAACACTTGTAAAATATGATAAGGAAAACTGCTTATTTCATTCCACTTCGTTCAATTTAGTTATAATTAATGAAACAACAATGTAAACAAGTGTGGGAAGGAGTACGGCCGCCGCGCGCGCCGGCGCGAAGGTCGCAAATAATTAATTGAGAGCCCAAAACGGAACCCAATTGTCGATACGTGTGTAACCCGACTATCAACCTACGCCGGTTCAGCAATACTAACTTTTTGGTAAAATATATCGGACGCTCTAAACCCGCAGTTTACAACGTGCAAACTCATTTAGATATTATAATCGGAAGCAGAGTAAACAACTTCCAGACAGCTTTTACAGCAGAGAGATTGATACGTTACGATATTGATACGATTGATAAGTCTTGATGTTATTTAGATTAGTTATCAATATAAACTAACATTCTATCAATCTAACACCGCACTTTTATTTAAATAAAAATATTATTTTAATTTAATAGTTGACCTATGTACAACTTAAATGCCTCATCTATACTTTTCCTCTAAATCGCGTTTGCGAATGCAACCAGCGTGCAGTTTTGCCGACAGCATTGGAACTGCAATCGAAAATTTATGAGCAGTCAGCAATTGCCAGTTACCTACCTACGTTGCAGTCCGTGGAACGGCCCTAAAACATGCTTCAACAATTGTGATCGAAGATGAACTAAACGTGAATTGTACGAATCTAAGCCATTCAAATACAAACTACCAGCAAAACGTAGAAAATATCCCAGGAACACTTGCCGCGGCTTTCCTAGTCGAGCACGACCGTAGATACCATCCTTTTCTCAAAGTGACTCACGTCACGTCTCATTTGAACCCCTGTAACTTCATTGTGCATAAAGTAACAAGTTTTCACTTTACCATAAGTACCTACCAAGTTATGTGAATTACTTTAGAGGTCAGAGCCCACAACCTTTTTCTAGATAGATCTAACATAAATATCATCTCAGCAAACATCATCAATAACACCCTTGTATATCAACAAGTAACCGAAATAAATATTATATTAATAGTGTATGCACACACCGGGCTCGGTCGCGAACCTCGAGGCCTTGCAAACAGACTATAAGCGACTGATTAACTTCGGCCACTTGAAGTCAAGAGGTGAATCATTGCTATTCATTTTTTTATCGGTTCCCGTAATCAAGACCTTTGAGTCGTAGGATATACTCTGAACAAATGAACTTTACTAACTCACAAACAGCACACTCCTAGATTTCAGTCTATTTCTGGAAGGTCCAAATTAAAATGGCGGATTATTCTGAGTTGCTATCCTCATGAACCATATAAATATTTTGAAAAAAATTGACAAAGCAATTAGAATCTAATTGTTTCAAGAATAAAGTCAAACTGCCGTCAAACTGCCATGGTGTAAAACAATAGAAAAACAAAAGAATTTTTACTTTGTTACATTGTCATACATTCCTAACTACCTTGAACTTATTGTGTACATTCTATTGCACACTGGGCCGCATGAGGCTATAGGTACATTTGATCTAGAAGTACGATAGATACTTTGAATGAGAAAGTGTCCGAGATCTGCCTTTCATCAATACAAGTAAGCTGCTACTGTAAACACGGGAAATCCTAGTGTTTCTGGAGGACAACAAATTTTTATTGTTAAAAATTAGCGTAATCTCGATTCATTTCTCTTCGATACATTCAATAATGACTAACCTGAACCTAACGAAGATGGCCATAGACCTCAAATAAAACGTTATCCACGCATCGCTGATAAGATACGAGTATTCAGGTGTGGAGCTTGCATGACTAACGGTAATTAGATACTTAGAAAAAATAATGATAACATCAAATTGAATCATAAATTATCACGCTTCGCTTTAAGTGTTTGTAAAATAATAGCTTTTGCAGGTGGTAGGACCTTGTGCAAGGTCCGCCCGGATTGCTACCACCATCTTGCTCGCTAATCCTGCCGTGAAGCAGCAGTGCTTGCACTGTTGTGTTACGGCGTGGAGAGTAAGACAGCCGGTGAAATTACTGGCACTTGAGGTATCCCATCTTAGGCCTCTAGGTTGGCAACGCATCTGCAATACCCCTGGTGTTGCAGATGTTTATGGGCGGTGGTGATCTCCTACCATCAGGAGACCCACTTGCTCGTTTGCCATCGTCAAATAAAAAAAAAAGAAAAGAGTGATACGTAGTCAGCGTCGCAGTGGCAGCAGAGGGGAGCACATGGGGAGTTGGTAAAAAAAAAACTACCGCTCGTGTAAAACTTTCTACTAGTTGACAAAAGGAATTAGAGGTTTAATTTACCAGTAGGTACTCGCGTTTTAGATTCAATACAAATATTCAACATTTTTAGGGTTCCTTACCTCAGAAGGAAAAAACGGCACACTTATAGGATCACTTTCCTGTCCGTCTGTCAAGGCCCTTGGAGGTATCAAACTAAAATTAATATCAAATATTCCGGTCTACTATAACAAGCAGTGAAAAAATCAAACTGCAATCCATGCAATCAAAACATACAGTCATTAAAAAGGTGCGTCTTTATAAATTGCCGTAACCGAAGAACCTGTGCACTACTTCCGGCTGTCCTAAGAATTTGAAATTTGATATAATTATGGTAGCTCTTAAAGCACATAGTTTTTTTCTCTATCTATGGCAGTAACCATCTAAAATGACCCCACACAGCGTTCATTTTGCTTAGAAAATGGGCTCTGCTAACACTGGATATTTATTTAGACACCTACAAATTTGTACAGTCACCAGCATTAATATCTGCCACAACGACGCGTGCAAAAATATCTGACACGTCCTTCATGCCCTAGAGATAGAGTCGTATCAGATATTTATGCAAACTTGTTGTGTCAGATATTGGTGCTGGTGACTGTACTGAACCCTCGATGTGTGAGTCTGAATCGCACTTGGCTGATTTTTTTAATGTTATGCTCAGAGTTCTTGTATAGAAATAGAACTGTGGACGCATAATGAAAGCTGGAGGAGAGAATTATTTTCCATCAGTAGAACACACTACGATACTATAATTAGTAATTTAATTAGCTAACAAAAAAACAACACATAGCCATAGATTGACAGAGCCAACGACTTTAAATGCTGTAGTAAATTTAATTGAGCTGAATGTTATTGTTCTAGGGGCCTAACAATGGGAGACGGAATGTAACCTTGATGCCTTCTAGATGCGCGAAACCGTGCACCGACCTTACCGGCCAAGGTCTCCAGGAAAAAACACCTAATGCTAGATCACATCCTATGATCGAATAAGACTAGGGCAGCGGTTTTCATACTTTACCAGGTTATATACGTAGATATATTATGGTTAGTGTTTAGTTTTGTAATTAAGGGACCCCATAACATCCCTGTGTTATTATAATTATTATACTGTAGTTTTTAGGTATTTTATTTGTTATTATTTCATTTTGAAAAAAAAAAATCTGCCAAGTTTCTTGCGGCGCATTCTTCTTGGCAATGATGGTCTTTCCGAAAGCGATGGTAGTTAAAAGAATGACGTGTAAAAGTGCCCATTGCGGCCTATTTACTGAATAAATGATTTGAATTTGATTTGAATTTTGATTTTGAATTTATAGAAAGTCTAGACAAGATCACTCAGATGCAATATCATTAATTCATTACATTATACAAGCAGAAGTAGGAAGGAAAAAGTTGGGCCAAAATGGCCCTTTTTAATCGCAGCATCTCAAGACTGTCCAAGGCGCTCCAAAACGCCGTGGCGGATAGTTTGGCAGCCAATTTGGCGCAATGAGGGCTATCGTTTTTTGTCTCACTAGATGGCGCACTGTTGCGTGAGGTTTTTAAGTGTGGCTTTCAAAGTCTGTTATTACGGGCGTGAAAACAAAGTTTAGATTAAAATCATATTTAATACACCTTAAAACCGTACCATAAAAATATCGAGCAACCAGTGTTGCGTAGTCCCGTTTTGTTCGGAAAAAAGAGAGGACAAAACACAGACATTCATTGCAACGGAACGCATATTTGCTATAATTAATTTCAGATATTGCAAAATATTCACAAAATTATTCTAATTATAAATAAACCCGCGTAGCTCGCCCAAAAACTATGAGATTTGACATTTCGGAGACCTCACGCTACACTAGCGCCTCTAGCGGCGAATTCATACGCGATAGCCCTCATTAAAAGAGCCGCTCATTGCATGTCAAGGCCATGCTTATTTAGAATTTAATGTTTACTTTATTAGGTACAGTCACGTCTAAAAGTATGTATACACAAAAAAATTGAAAAATATGTAGCCACACATTTTCATCATAAATATGTATCTATTACTGACACCAAAAATTGTATTCATTAAACTGTTTCAGTATCATGTAATCACAAAATGCTTCAGAAAGTTGCATACTTAAATAAATTCCATTTAAATGTATTCACCTCGTAGGCAAAAATAAGTATACATGAATGGGTTCCATATACATATAACCACACCAATTTGGCAAATATTTGTATACGCCGTTTGATTCATAAATATGTATCCAGACTGCAACAACAAACCTTGTCTGACTGGCATAGAATCGTAAGTTGTATATTTAACTGATTTGACAATTCACGAAAACAGTGCGGACTTGTCACTGCATACGTCTATCTCACGATTATTCTATGACGCACTTGACAGTCCTTAGATTGAATTGACTTGTAAATATTGAGTATTTCAGTTTAGGGTCATTCTCAGAAAGGTGCACTATGCATTTTTTTGTTTTTATTTTAATTATATTGTTAATTGTTAGTGGTAAAGCCGCACTGTAGCCAGTTCTTGGTTTGCAGTACGAATGTATTTGTAACTTCAGATAGGTTGTATATTATAAAAGAAAGTCACTGGCTTCATGGAAGAACTTCATTTTAAAATCAATTACTTACATATACTTATACTGTCAAGTGCAAGATCGCCATTCTGTCATCGTCATTCAGAAGCTGTCTTCTATAATTAAAATTACAATGATTAAAGATTGCAAATTATAGATGCTTCAGTGGATCTGTCCTCAGTGGATGACCCGAACAACTTGATCGCTTTGGCTTAGTCGATATTAATGACCACTCTGGACGTTTCCAAGTATTTGGTGATCTTGATGGTGTATAAAAAATTAAATATATCCATACCAAATTTCATCCAGCTCAGTTGCTTTTGGAGATAAAAACTAAGTACCCTATGTTCAGCCCCTTGACAGTCGAAACCAGTCGGTTTCGACGTGATACCGGAACAGACAGAGTTACTTTCAATTCATCACTCGTATAAAACAAAGTCGCTTTTTTTGTCTGTACGCTTAGATCTTTCAAACTACGCAACGGATTTTGATGCGGTTTTCACAAATAAATAGTGTGATTCACGGTGTCTATGTATACCGTAAGCGTGTTGTGCCGGAACGGGTCACCAGTATATAATATTATTTTAATGGAGTATGGATTCGTAGTATGTATGTCCCTGCCCGCATGCAGGTTACGAAAGAGACAGACATGTAATCTTAACAAAACAGTAATTCTTCAAAACGAATCAAAATATCAAATCGTGTTTACATATTTATGAATCAAACGGCGTATACAAATATTTGCCAAATTGGTGTGGTTATATGTATATGGAACCCATTCATGTATACTTATTTTTACCTACGAGGTGGATACATTTAAATGGAATTTATTTAAGTATGCAACTTTCTGAAGCATTTTGTGATTACATAATACTGAAAAAGTTTAATGAATACAATTTTTTGGTGTCAGTAATAGATAAATATTTTTGATACAATGTATGACTACATATTTATGCAACCTTGTTTTTGTATACATATTTTTAGACGTGACTGTACTATATTACTGAGTAACATCCTACTAAAGTCTGTAAGTATGCCTCTGTGTGTATTGAGAGGTCGGAATTGAGAGATGAATATTAAAAAATATATCTTATATCTTTAAACAACAGTAGGTACTTAGAGTGTAACATTAATGTTAGGAAATAAAGTTTATTTATTATTATTATTATTATTTCGATTTCTAACGATTTCGACGAAATTTGCTATATGGTGGAATTCGGGGGCGAACAATCGATCTTGCCTTGGTAAGATCGGTAGTTTGATAATTCTGTTATGAGTGTGGTGGTTCAGCGGTATAGAATTGGACTTGTAAAGTGGAGGTCTAGAGTTTGAATCTAAGTCAGACGTGACAAAGTTTTCTATTTTTCTTTATATACTTGTTTAGTTTTCGTTTTCTTTTAAAGCTTACTTAAATACATATTTTCTGCAAAAAACACGATTGAACAAAGAAAACTCTGATCAAAGCTCTGTCGCACCTAGATAGAACGTGAAGAAAATTCTTTGTACAGGTTTCTAGTGTGTGCATATCTCGCAACATACCGTCACTGACATAGTTTCGGCGAAATGAAGAGTACACAGAGTACAGTATGACAGCACTGTCAGCGTGTCAGTACTTCAGCACACTGAGCTGACCTGAATGATGAGCGGCCGGAACGCGGTGATGCTCTCATCACTGACGTGCGACGGGAACACCTCCAGGTCCAACTCGATGATGGCGCACTTCGAAGAGTTGCAGTACGACGACACCTGGAATGGAGTTTAAGAGTTGTATATCCCATCAACTTTGCCTGTATACGTCCCACATAGCCATATAGGTAGGTCTCTGAATGATAGCTAAAATGAATAAGAGTGAGTATTTAAGTAGTTATATTAAATGATAATATGGTTACGTAGCATAACATCTAAAAACAAATGTCATAAGCTTGATACATATACGTCTAGAATGTCGAAAGCCTAAATGAATAATATTCGTAATTTATAACGTTCGAAATACATACAGCACGACTGGTCGAATGAATATAATATCGAAGTACAAAATAAATAATATTATTTTTCATAAACTTGATACACATAATACGTCTAGAATGTCAAAAGCCTAAATAAATAATATTTGTTGTATTTACTCGAAATCATTATTCTAACAAATCGTTACCCCTACACATTAATAGGTAGGTTAGGTTCGTTAGGTATCTTCAGATGCCCGAAGGACAGACCGCCCAGAAATAGGAGCCCCGCGAAGTGGGGCTCCGTCGACATCAGGCGTGAGTTACCTAATGCTGCTGAAAATATATGCAACTGATAAAATAATCTACTGGTAAAATAAGCCAAAAAAATAAACGCGAACATTATAAAACGCTTCATGAAAAATCGCTACATAAAAAAGACGAATAAATAATAATGTAATTTGACTTTATGTATTTTGAACGTTATACATAGTGAGCAATATAGATTACAAACGTTATGAATTCAGACCGTAGAAGTTTTAAATTTATGATAAAAGAAATTATTAATATCGTACGTTATGCAAGTTGACCGTATATATTTTGATCGTAAAAACGAACTTATGACATTTAATTTTAGACGTTATGCTACGTAACCGATAATATATCGGATAACTCACATCTAAAATCGAGTTTAGCTCGACGTGTTTCGGGCTAATCTGTAATCCTTCATCTGGGAGCAACGGTGGCGCGCATTGCGCGTGTTGCAGCACAGACTAGCCCGAAACATGTCGAGCTTAACTCGATTTCAGACGTGAGTTGTCCGATATATTACCATTTATTATGACTGAGTCTCAAGTTAGTTTAATATATAAGTAGTTCTTCAAAATTACAACCATTATTTTTAATGCAATACTCAACTTGTTTAGGTAACGATTTTACTATTGCGTTTTAATTATTCATTTTAGATATTATGTTTCATAAAAACATTTACTGCTTATGACATTCACAATTGATATCCAAATAGAAATAATGTAAGGTTTATTTTCCAATACGACAGGGTCAGATTCCTGAACTGAGTACCTATACGCATTTTTTTATCACTGTATAGTATGCAGTTTTTCTTGACACTAAAATCAATGACAGATTCCTAAGAACAAACTTCTATATATCTTCTACATCTACATCTTATTTCCTACCTGGATCCTGTAACACAGGGACTCATAGCACAGGATCCAGAGCCGTACTCTTTTTATAAGATTTTTATGCAATAAATTATTTTCATTTTCAGTTTCAGACTTGCCCATACCATAATATAACCGATCTAACGTAATGTAATAATGCGATTAATTCCTAAATAAAGTCGAGTTACCAGTGTGTCAAATGTGTTGTTATGATTGTGAATTTTGCTGTGTTTGTGTGATTGTTTTCTTGGTTGTTGTGCAGAGGTAGAGAAGTTGAATTCAGGAATCGACGCTCTATCGAGCAAGTGTAAAACTATTGATTTCTGTAAGGGAATGTAGGTGTTCTCGTGCAGATCTAGTATTTTAAGTGCTGTGTTAAGGGTTTTTGGGATAATGGCGGCTGAGGAAATAATGATTGGGAATGATTTAAGATATTTACCTACATATCTTTTTTTTTGCAAACCGATTTAAATGTGAATGTGAAATTTAAATATGAATCCAAGAACACCGAAAAAGATGGTAAATAAGCGCATAGTCTATGCCCCTTAAAAGATATCTGATAGGTATTCACTATACATCAACGCCGACACGAAATTAAAAGAACGTCGACGTCGTCTGTCCGTGACCTTAAATATTGCCAGCTCACGCAATAGTGTCGTATTTGCATACTTTGAAGCACTTTGACCTATATAAATTTAGCACATGTCGCCATGTTCCATCCATCTCTGCAGGGCTACTACGAAACTCGAAACTCGAAGTTCGTGCCGTGCGGTCTCTCTGACACTTATGCTATTCTATATTATATTCTAATACGAGAGTGAGAGGGACGGTACGATACGAACATCGAGTTTCGAGTTTCGTAGTAGCCCTGCTGTGTCTCCCCACACAAAAAAGTCGTTCTCTCGTCGGTGCAAGATTCATTTCGCGTCGGCCGAGCCAATCGACGTCTTTTTCGCTGTTTATGCGTGGAGTGGACATAAAGCGTTTTTGATCGGCTAAAGTCGACTCCGTGTCGATAATATTCTAATAGTAGATTTAATAAATAAATATATTTTAGACAACTAGATGGCCTAGTGGTTAGAGAACCTGACTACGAAGAAAGAAAGAAAAGAAAGAAAGAAAATATTTATTCGTGACAAACATGAAGCTTGAGGTCCCGGGTTCGATTCCCGTGTCGGGGCAGATATTTGTATAAAAAATATGAATGTTTGTTCTCGGGTCTTGGGTGTTTACTATGTATTTAAGTATGTATCTATCTATATAATTATATTTATCCGTTGCCTAGTACCCATAACACAAGCTTTGCTAAGCTTACTTTGGACTCGGTCAATTGGTGTGAATTGTCCCATGATATTTATTTATTTATTTTAATATAAATATCATGGGACACTTGACACCAATTGACCTAGTCCCTAACTAAGCAAAACTTGTACTATGGATACTAGGCAAACGATAAACATACATATATATATAGATAAATACATTACCTCAAGCTTCATAGTCAGGTTCTCTAACCACTTGACCATCTGGTTGTCATATTTTTTTTAGTGATAGTTGTTAAAATATTTATTCTTAAATATCTGTTGACTTTACCGTCAGCCAAATATGTGGTCTACCACCCTAAAGTTGATAATCGTTTGCATGTCATAAAACAATAATGTCAATAGACATGTGACTTTAGCAACATATTAATTTGATAGGAACTTGTTTAAAAATTGATAGACCACTTATTTGGCTGATGGTACCACAAGCAAAAATCATGTAGGGTCACCATCAAACGTATGCCTCAAAAGTAGATGCATACTTTCGTACTTTGTCGTTTTAGAGCAACATACTTAATGCCTAAATTGAAAATACAAACTGAACTATAGATGCACAGAAAAACCAGAAAAATATGACCAGCACTGGGAATCGAACCCAGGTCCTCGGTATTCTGTACCGCATGTTATACCGCTACGCTACACCACTGCTCGTCAACGGTACAGACACGAATTTCCCCTATGCACCACATATCTCAGCTTGTTTGTTTCTTATTTAGCCACTTAAGCAGTGACGCAAATTTGACAAATGTGTTAAAACTACAGTGTAAAAAAGCTACTTTTGATGCTGACTGTACTAGAAATGATATTTCTGGCAAAAACTAATATTATTAAAGAGAGTTACAAATTCACAAGGTGTTATTGTAAAGAATAGTAACATACTAACCAGAGCCAATGAGTGTGGTTTTAATCCTAGATTGTACAGTAGCACAGTGTACGGCAGCTTGGCCGCTGCTCTTACAAAGCTGACAGCCATGGCATGATCGTCTCCTCGCGCATATGTGACAATGGCAGGCACTGTTGTGTTGTGCCAGAGCTCTGTGTGGCCATCCAGCCCCAACAGCCGGAAGTAGCGCTCCTCGGCAACCAGGTGGTTCTCCTCCACATCCCGAAGGTTGTCCTGTGGCGACAAGTTCACCTGCTGCGTTAGAAAACGGCCCTGTGTATGTTTATATGTTCAAGGGAACCCTTAGAACATAATATACAAGGTATAATAGAGACTTAGCATTAGGATATTTTGGATAAGAGTATAATATGTTCACAGGTATATAACAATGTTCATTATCATGACTTAACTTTATGACTTGTTACTCAACTTAATCAGATAAAGCAAAATCAAGATAAAATTTGTCTTAAAAATATTCAGTTTTATTACAAGGTGACATCACTTTAAGACAAAATGTATTTGCCTTTGAGTCTTTGCCTGTCCAAGTGCGTCGAGAGTAGAGTAAAAATAAACTAATTGGAGAATTAAAACTGACTATAGTTTTGATTCCACCACCTGGTTAACAGCAATGATATACCTGAAAGTCCTTGATGTGTTGGTGCGTCTGCGTGACGATGTTCTGGATGGACTGCGGCTGCTGCGAGTGGAACACGATGAGGAACAGGCTCGTCGCGAACACCGAAGTCGAGAACAGCAGGAAACTCTTAGTTTTCATCTTGACCGCTCATTCTATTCGACGTCGGCATTTCCTCGTGCTTCCTTCTCTGGAAGATCTGCTGAGGCCAGACATTAGACCGACCCTCTAACGCTCAGAACTGCTCCTATCAATGTCATGCTTAGACACTTCTTTCAAAAATAAATCAATATCACTGACAGCCGCTTCCCCGCTCATTTATTTAGGAAGTTTTCCACAATATTTGCTTCGAAGTACAAAATAAATACTAAATCACTACTAACATAAATGACTTCTATCTGCTGAGCATACGTAGATTCGACTCAATATTCATTATTTCTTAAATTATCTTCTTTCTACATCCTGAAATGACGTCCTGAAGCGACAAAAAAAAGCGACTGCATGCAAGCGATGCGACTGACACTCAGGTCAGGGCTGCCGACAGTAATATGGTCAAATCCCCAAACCTATTGTCGAAATTCCCCACGTTTGGGGAAAGAAAAATGATAATTCCCCACATATTCCCCACAGAAATATAACGACCAAAAATGTAGGTAACTGTAGGTAATCTAAGCATTCGATCGCTGGTGACTATCACAAATCTATATATAGCTGCGTGCGCGGTCACTCTAGCGGTCTGCAAAGAGATTTCATACAACTTTGCAGGCCGCTGGCCGGCAATGCCACCGTCTTTTGTTTCATTCAACGCGCGCTCTGAGACACGGCAAACGCCCACACCCAGCACCACCACCTGCAGCCACCTAACCGCGCCAAACCTATTTTTTTTTTGCAATATTTTAGAACTGATTAAATTTTAAATTACCCCCTTCTCTTTTTATTCCTCTCGAGTAGTCATTATAGCTACCACTGTATCGGTGTTAAGTTGGTTTCTATTAGACCGTCCTTAGATTTTTTAACACACCAAACTTGCGCTCTACAGATGCGTTGGAGAACAGTACAATAGTCATTACATTTAGAAAATCAAGTTAAACATACCTCGACATCTTCTCGCTGCCATCATTTTTTGGTTTTAATCTGTTCTGTTTTTTAAAAACATCCATTTTGCTCAATAAAGCTGCGCTTTTTTGTTATCACAGATAACTTGAGATAACGGATGAACTATTAAAATAAAGTAGAACCTACGTAAGTACAATACGATCTTTCATCTCGTTTCATGCAAACCTGTGTGAAATAATGTTTGCTTTTCCCGCATAGCAAAATGAAGTAAGGGAAATCCTCCGACCAGCCATAGAGACCAACAAAATCTGATGACAGGTGTCAAGTTATGACAAACTACTAATACCACAATTTATTGTATCAGGCGTTACTTTGCGGAGGTCCATATCAATGAAAATTTAATCATTTGTGTTTATACTCATAATCCACGCATTTTCCCCACATTGAAGCTCTCCCCACACATTCCCCAATCAGCTTCGCTTTCCCCGCAGTTTGGAGAATTCCCCACAGATTGGCAACCCTGCTAACACTGACTGACTGAAATACAAAACAAAATACAGAATGAATGAATAAATCACTGAATGAATGAAAGAACAATGTTTTTTTAAGTTCACATTTAAAGAATAAGAAAGGAACATAACCTATACAGCAATGAAATATGTGATAGTGACAGCTTTATTAAAGATTTATTCGTATTTACCTAAATGGCAGCTTTCAAGGCTTTCACCAATATCAATTCTAATAACAGGGGTCACTTGATTTTTAAAAGGTTTCATAGGAAGGTAGTTCGAAGTTATAACTAAAACAAACAAAACTAAAAACAAGGTGCGGTCACATGCAAGTCGCTTGACGCTCGTTTCCAGCGTCAAATCTGGTCACGTGACATAGCGATAAAACTGCAGGGCTACTACTACGAAACTCGAAACTCGAAGTTCGTGTCATGCGATCCCTCTCGCTCTCGTATTAAATAGTATAAGTGTCAGAGGGACCGCACGACACGATCTTCGAGTTTTGAGTTTCGTGGAGCCAAGCTGAAAATGTTGAGCTTTATCGCTGGAAAAAAAAACGTCTTCAATTTCAGCAAAAATACTGTTGTTTTTTTTTTCATTCACTCCAATTTCTTTTATTTGTACCACTGCCGCGACTGCTACTAAATGAGATTAAGAAATCAGTTTCCAAGACCAATATAATTCCTGCAAGCAGCCATCTTGACGCTGCTGCTCAACGCGGTGACTTAACGCTACATTTTGAGTGGCGGGAAATTTAAAATCACATTCAAAAGTTTCAAAACGTAATCATATTTATCACTACTGATATATAAACCTCCTTACTAGTGCTGGCCTAAATTATTGTCGATGCCTTTTTATGTCTACTGTCAAGTTGTCATATGTATCTTTCTCAATATCGTATGTCGGATTCAAGCTAATTAAAACCAAATATCTATTGGTTTGTCTTTTACTATGCTACAATTTAATTAGCTTAAAATATGCCCGACTCAGATACGAAACTCTGCCCCAATATGGCAAGGTACTTACGACCCGAGAAGTTTGATGTGGATCCCACCGCGACTGAAGCGGACCTAAAGTGGACCCATTGGAAATACACCTTTAACAATTTCATACTCGAAGAGATCCCTGACGGTACCGATTCTTTGAAGCTTAAACTTTTAATGAATCATTTGTCAGCACACATCTTTCCACACGTTCGTGATTCTTCCACCTATGACGATGCCCTGAAAGTACTCGATAAAATGTACCTCAAGCCAAAAAACATAATACTGGCTCGCCACTTACTGGCTACGCGTAAGCAGAAGTCTGACGAATCTATTTCCGATTACGGGAGATCACTTAAACTCCTGGCCCATGATTGTAACTTCGAAGCTGTCACTGCTACAACGCATGAAGATGAAGCTATAAGAGGTGCTTTTATTTCGGGAATAATGTCACTAAGAATCCGGGAAAGATTGCTTCAAGAACGTTCTCTCACTTTAGATCAAGCTCTCGATCAAGCTCTCACCTTAGAGACAGCAGAAAGAGACTCCCGGGCAATGACCAGCGGGGCAAACGATGTAAACCTAAACGCCCTGCCAGGAGCATCGCTATCAAAACGCACAACTAGAAACTCCCAAAATCTCCGAAGAGCTTCGGAAGAGCCAACTAAATGGCGTTGTTTCTATTGCGGGAGAAATACGTCACACCGAAGACTAAAATGTCCGGCTTTCAACGCCCAGTGCCAGCTTTGCTCTAGAAAAGGTCATTTTGCTAATGTATGCAGATCTATAAATGCTACCAATAACGCCGTTGCCGCTGAAGAATCTGCTGTGGACTCTGATGATTCTGAAGTGGCTGCTAATGCCATCTCAGCTGCCTCTCCATCGTCCCTATCAAAAGCCACTATACCCGTAACTCTGAACAACTATCACGCCGACGCTTTAATCGAAACGGGTAGTTCGGTAAGCTTTATAGATGAGAAAATAGCGCGACTAATGCAGCTGAAACAGAAGCCTCACAAGCAGACTATCACGCTAGCATCTCAAAATAACGTATCTTTCGTAAGAAGTGTTTGTTTTGCAACTGTCACCATGAACAAATACTCGCACAAACATCGACCACTTCTCGTCGTCAGCAATCTTTGTGCCGATGTTATCATAGGCCATGACATACTTAAAGAACACTCTAGTCTCCAATTCAACTTTGGCGGACCCAAAGAACCTCTAATCTGCAATGTGATGCAAGCTTCGGTGCCTCCCGCCTCCATATTCACTAACCTATCTCCAAACATTAAACCAATCGCCGTGAAATCCAGACATTATAGCGAGCAAGACGAAAAATTCATCACCGAAGAAATCTCAAAACTGTTGGAAGATGGTGTGATAGAACCAAGCGTCTCTCCCTGGCGTGCGCAGGTCTTGGTAGCAGGAGGAGGGGCACATCGGAAAAGACTCGTAATCGACTACTCCTTGACTATAAACAAGTTTACAGAATTGGACGCATACCCCTTACCTCATATCGAAACAATCGTGTCTAAAGTTGCAAAATATAATGTTTTCAGTCAGATAGACTTGAAGAGCGCGTACCATCAGGTGCCAATTAAAAATAGCGAGAAACCGTACACGGCATTTGAAGCTGCGGGGAAACTCTATCAATTCACGAGAATCCCCTTTGGGGTTACTAACGGAGTTGCAGCATTCCAGCGTACGCTCGAATTCATTATAGAAAAAGAAAAATTAAAAGGGACATTTACTTACCTCGACGATGTCACTGTATGCGGAAAAGATAAAAGCGATCATGATCAGAATCTACTTAATTTTCAAGCTGCTG
The DNA here is from genome assembly GCF_025370935.1 of Choristoneura fumiferana. Lineage (NCBI taxonomy): Eukaryota > Metazoa > Arthropoda > Insecta > Lepidoptera > Tortricidae > Choristoneura > Choristoneura fumiferana. The sequence continues at coordinate 21,864,332 of NC_133476.1, read as the reverse complement.
CAAAAAGTATAACCTAACATTAAATGATCAAAAATGTAAATTTTGTCAGGATACCGTAAGTTTGCTGGGCTATACTATTAAGAATAACACGATCGAGCCGGACAAAGAACGACTCCAACCGCTCCTTCAGCTACCAGTACCAACCAACACTGCTGAACTGAAACGAGCTCTAGGGCTGTTTGCCCACTATGCGAAATGGGTGAAGGACTTTTCGAGTAAACTACAGCCTTTGACAAATGTAAGCAGCTTCCCGTTAACTGAAAGTGCTGTTGCCCAGTTTGAGCAATTAAAATCAGACATTAGTAAAGCTTCACTGGTAGCGATTGACGGAGATGAAATGCTGACCGTAGAAACTGACGCGTCAGAGTATGCGATAGCTGCTACACTTTCTCAAAAAGGTCGACCTGTCGCATTTTTCTCCAGGACACTATCGAATGCTGAACGTAAACACCCATCGGTCGAGAAAGAAGCATATGCCATTGTGGAAAGCCTAAGAAAATGGCGCCATTTTCTGATGGGAAAACATTTTATGTTATTAACTGACCAACAATCTGTGTGTTATATGTTCAACCAAAACCACTCAAGCAAAATTAAAAATGAAAAAATACAACGCTGGCGTCTCGAGCTCTCCTGTTTTAAATATGATATCATCTATCGACCCGGCTCCAAAATACTGCTGCAGATGCGCTATCTAGAGTTTGCGCACTAATGAATGATAACAAATTGTATGAGTTACATGCTCTACTATGTCACCCTGGTATAACGAGGATGTACCATTGGGTACGCTCAAAGAACCTACCTTACTCCATAGATGATATAAAGACTATGACGACCTCTTGTAGAGTGTGTGCTGAAATAAAACCCCGCTTCTTGGCGACAAAAGGACAGCTAATAAAAGCACTGGCCCCCTTTGAAAGGCTGAATATGGATTTTAAAGGACCCCTTCCTTCAAATTCGGGAAATAAGTATTTACTCACCATAATTGACGAGTACAGCCGATTCCCATGGGCTTATCCTTGTAAAGACATGACGTCTGCGACAATCATCAAATGTTTACACCATAGCGACAGAGGGAGCTCATTTATGTCTGAGGAACTGAAAACTTTTTAAGAGCTAACGGAATTGCCTCTTCCCGAACTACTTACAATGGCCAAGTAGAACGTTTAAATGGAACTTTATGGCGTGCAGTACAACTCAGTTTACGTTCCAACAACATGGCAGTAGAATACTGGGAACGAGTTTTGAAAAACGCCCTCCACTCTATCCGTTCGCTCATCTGCACGTCCATCAATGCTACTCCTCACGAGAGACTGTTTAATTACCCGCGGAGGTCGCCTAATGGAGAATCTATGCCTACATGGCTAGTGCCAGGACCAGTTCTCGTAAAGAACAATGTTCGCTCGAAAAACGATCCCTTAGTGGAGGAAGCTGAACTCTTGGACTATAACCCACACTATTCGATAATTCGAAGGTCGAATGGCACGGAGAGCACAGTGTCCAATAGACATTTAGCCCCACTTCCGAATGATTCTCGCTCTTCGATCGACCTTCAAGAAGAATCATTTGAAGATGCTTCCGATTCTTTGGTAAATCCGGATAGCCCTGTTTCAGATCAACCTCAACACCTAAGTCTTCCGACTAATGCAAATGAATCAAGACAAGAAACATCTGCCCTTGAAAGACCCAAGAGGAATCGACGGCTACCTTCTCGCCTACATGACTTTCTGGTAGGAGATGAAAACATAGACGGGGAGAATGATATATAACCTCCTTACTAGTGCTGGCCTAAATTATTGTCGATGCCTTTTTATGTCTACTGTCAAGTTGTCATATGTATCTTTCTCAATATCGTATGTCGGATTCAAGCTAATTAAAACCAAATATCTATTGGTTTGTCTTTTACTATGCTACAACTACAAACGAGCGACGAGTGCATGTGGCCTCACCTGAACATCAGCGTCGATGGCTGCTTGCAGGAATAATCTTGGTCTTGGAAGCTAATTTCTTAACCTCCTTTAGTGGCAGTCGTGGCAGTGATACAAATAATAAAAATTAGAGTGAATGAAAAAAAGTGTTTTTCCGAAATTGAAGAGGTTTTTTTTCCAGCGATAAAGCTCAACATTTTCAGCTTTATCGCTGTATGTCACGTGACCAAAGTTGACGCTGGAAAGAAGGGTCGAGCGACTGCATGTGGCCGCACATGTATGTCTGTCACTTCACGTCAGATTCACGACTCGTCAACGTCAAACGCCAATTTAATTCATTCATTCACTCACTCATTGTGTGTTTTTTTTTTGAGATAGAAGGTGCGTACCGTCAAATTATGTTATCATAGATTTGAATAAATTTTAGTATTTGTTTCATGTTATTAAATAAGTAATATTATTCTGTAAATATTTAAGGCCGGCGGCGGTGCACTGATAAGAATGTCCAACATATCCACGAGAAGACGTGAAGGATCGAGGGCCAAGATCAAGGTATGATGAAAAGGAGGTCACGTCGTGGCCGAGTCATGCACCATACACCTTATCTAGTCGCACATGTGACGTGTTTACGTTAACCTTTTATTTTAATAACTTAAATAGAATGACTTAAGTTCATTGTTACCGCGGATATAGCTTAGGTGTGTAGACATGATACAAATTTAAATTAGCGCAAATATCAATATTATATTACTTTATCGCTGCCACCAGTGAACGAGCGTGACTTCCTCGAGCACACTTTACTGCTAATAAATGCTAAATGCAACAGCATGACGCTTTTAACTATTCTTCAAAATATTTACCTGTGTGAATTGTAACAAATTGCTAATCCATACAGAGTATGGGTGACCACAAAGAGTTTCTGAAGCGCATCACTAAAACCCTCTACTATGGAGAACTGCCAACACTTCCCTGTTTGAGTCTTCCTGTTACTGGTATGTGAAAAAATTTATAACAATAGTAGATTGTATAACAAGAGCATAAAACAAGCCATTTACCCAAGATGTTTGTATAGCCACCCAAGCCGGTACAGCAAGGGTGGATAGACACTTCACTTTTAACTCCGGTTGTGAGGAAATGAAATAGCAACAATGGAAACAATTGTTTACTTACTATGTACCTTTTATTTTTCATTAATGACTATATTATTATATTATTTTATTTTGATTCATTTTTATTATTATATAAATAATATAAAAGTTATTTAAGAAATATGTAGAAACTTTTTCGTTTGTGGCTGGTGACACCTGATTACTTTGGTCTTAGACAAAGATTTTCTTTATGCACTAGATCATCAAAAGTAATTTTATGTCGCCTGGACCCAGCATAAACACGAACTTTTCGAGCATGAGAAGTAAAAACGATTTTTTTTTTATTTAAATTGTTTTTTTTTGTTTAGTAAAGTTAAACAGAATACTTATAGGTTAAGGTTGTTTTTTTTTTATTTCACATTGAGCAACTTTGGTTTGGTTTAAACATCCTATGGCTAGCATTCCTGTTTATGCAACTTATTGCAATATGACATCAAAATCATAAGTGACAAAGTTAAAAGTTCATAAAACAAAATTTGATGTGAGCCTAGTTTCCAAGCCATTTAATTATTGCAACTCTGAATCGGTGCCCAGCTTTTGACTATCTACCAAGACTTTAAATACTCATGTCATCAAATGTCTAATAATGTTGTATTCTTGATAGCATAGCAATCTCAAAACTCTTTTTTTGTAAATGCCTGTTTATGTTATTCCTGTAAAATTGAGCTAGTAACGTTACACTGTGGTCTGCAATTCTAATGAGTTAGAAGTGATTAATCAAGCAATGCAGTGCTATGGCTACAGGGATAATGTAAACAGGGTGTGACGGTGCGGTGTGGGTGTTGTTTGTGGTGCAGAGGTGTCGTGCGCGCTGTGGTCGGCGGCGCAGCAGGGGCGGTCGCTGCGGCGGCTGCGCGCGGACGCGGCGGCGCGGCTGGCGCGCGGCGCGTGCGTGTCGCCGTGCGCGCTCGTGCTCGCGCTGCTCTACCTCGAGCGGCTGCGCACGCGCAACCCGCACTACCTCGCCGCCGCCGCGCCCGCTGAACTCTTCCTCGTCTCACTTGTAGGTTTTTTTTTTGTAATGACCATTAAACAGATATGTTTTCAAGAGTATTGGCCAGCCGGGGCGTGCATTGAGGGTAGGCAGAGCTAGTGCTGTCTAAAGTACGGTCGCGGAGCACGACGAATTTCGCGCAATGACCTTCACTACTTGTCTCTGTGCGAACGGCAAATATATACGCGCGAACGACAGACACTTACTGAAAGGTCTATATACGAAATTCTTCGTGCTGCAGTGGGGTGGCGCGCTGCTGCAGGCGTAAACTGGCAGCCATACCCTACCCTGGATTTGACCTACCGCACGCCAATTGGCCCTTATGTATGTGATTTATTTTTTTCACCACAGCAACTTAAAATTCAATTACTGTACAATCAAAATGCAAAAATTCAAGTTTCCTCCTAATAAGAAGACTATCAAAACTTACGTTGACTATTTTGAATGTAAATGGTGCATTTCAATAATACGCAAAAGTGAGAAATGAATCGAAATTATTTTGCTTCTAGCACTAGCACACTTGAGTCAATAATCTATTTACTCCAATAATACACTCCATCATTATCGTGTTGTGTATTCAGGTCATTTACGTGCAATTAAATTTTATTTTTCTCACAATTTTATATCAGTAAAACTAAAGTAAACAAAGATTCAAAGAATCGGTAAAGTCATAACAAAACATTTAAATTGTATTGAATGAAATATGTAAATTGACCCAACAACAGTATGAGTAAACTTTTTTTTTTAAGTTGTTAAGTCTTTTAAAGCCGACTTGAGGAAATTACCGTGAAAAAAGTTCACATAATGCTGCTGTTTTGTCAAGATTATTCAAACGATTTGTTGTATTCTGTAGTAACAGTAACTAAGCAGTTGAAGGGTATTTAACGAGTTGTCTGTCTAGATGGTTGGCAACAAGTTCCTGCAGGACGACGGCGAGGACGAAGAGGTGATCTGCTCGGAGTGGGCGGCCGCCGGGAACGTGGACCTTGCTGATCTCAAAAGACTAGAAATTGAATTCCTTAACGCTATTGTGAGTACTTGATTAGATACAGAGACAACCATAACACTAAACCTTCACTTAGTTATATCTTCTGCATCTATATGTTCTTCCTTGTAGCTTGCAATAAGCACTGCAATAATAGTCTCGCTTGCAACTTTGTCTTGTCTGAGTGAAAATTTCATTATTAATTTAAGCTTTTTTGATGACTGTACTTTTTGTTCTTTCCTTGCGTTGTCACCTAAACTACATTTGCATACCAAATTTCAAGTCGATGCCATTAACCCTTGAAGAGTGCCGTCCAGCGGAGACGATCCTGGCCGGACTACCAGGGTGTCGCTATCAGATTATTGTATTGTCACGCAATTTACATAAGTATGCTAAATTTCAAGTCAATTCGACTACTGGAAGCTGGTCGAATTTAAGTTGCAAGATTTGACTACAGAACAGACAGACAGACAATGGGACAAGTGAAAGTAAATAAAGGCTTGTAAAAGAGTCCAAAGATTCCGTTACATACATATTTAGAGTAGATACACATTTAGTTACAAATATGAAGCTAATAATAAGAGTGTATTAATATTGTTTTATTTTCCTGTTTGCGTTTTAGGACTGGAACGTATACGTAAACGAAGAGAGTTTCGAATCGGGCCTCTCGTGGCTGGAGCGGCGCGTCGCTCTGAAACAGGCGCAGGAACGGGGCTTCTTCACGTACGGGGACCTGGCGGCGGCGGCGGGGGGCGCGGGCGAGCTGGCGGCCGCGGGCGTCGCGTGCGCCGCGCTCGCCGCTGCCTACGTGGCCACGTTGACCGCACTCCTCGCCTCCGCGCTGCTCGCCTCCTGCTGGCTGCCGCTGCTGCAGGCGCCCGCGCAGCCCACCGCCCCCGCTCACCCCGCCGGCCCCCCACCCCCCGCCGCGCCGCTCGCCAACCTCACCGTGGAACTTCCCGCGTTTACTTCACCCGAGCCGCCGCGTTGCTGCACCGACTGGCTGAGGTACCAGGCGACGGTCGAGACCGAACGCAACTGGCACGATGCCGCCGTCAAAGAGTGGAAGAGCTTCGAGCCGTGGTGGTCGAAGACGGCCGTGCTGACGTGGCTGTACCGCAGCTCGCTCGTGGATCCCATGCAGCGCTGGCTGGAGCGCCTGGACGAGTACGCCGACCTGCTGGCGGCGCGGGCGCCGGCGGGGGGCGCGCGCTGCGGGGGCGAGGGGGGCGCGCCGCGCTGCGTGCGCCAGTGGCTCAACCTGAGCAAGCTCGGCGCGCTGGCCGTCTCTGTCTCGGACCGCTAGTACTTAACCGGCCGCCCGCTGTCTTCCGACAGCCGCCCCGCTCACCCTGTCCATCCTTTTCCCAGTCTCGCATTATTTATTATAGTTTATTGTTATAAAAGCTCAAACACGATCTGTTGTGTTAACTTAAGCAATAATTGTTTACAATCTGTTAGATTTAGTTCGTATGTGTTGTCCCCAGTACCGCGCGCATCGACATGACATCATTCTTGCGTCCCTTGTAAAGGGCATATTACATTTAACGTGCTTTTTTGCAAGTAAATAACAGATTTTCATTGAAAACTTGACTTCAATCTGCGCTTTACGTTGGATTGCCAAGAAATTGTTAAAAATTCAGGATTATTCACTTTTGTAAATTTTATAGAAAAGTTACTACTTAACCTACCTGTTAAAATGTACATATATTTTTGTATGTGGTGTTTGATAGTGTAACTGTAAACTGAATAAAAGTACTTCTGCAATTATTATTTTTATTCCTTAGAATCTTCATCAACCTTAAAAACAAAATTGACTATTTGGTAAGAATAAAAAAAAACAATCTTTAGAAACAATATTTTATTTAGATCACAATAAAATTGCATAAAAATTGAACAATTACTTGATATATTCAATTCCCCTATCACAAATTCATTATTTCAGTATAAATGCATTGCTAAATAAAATACTGAAGCTGAACCCACATACCTGTTAAGAGTAGACAATTCATTACAAGTACTAAATAAGTCATAAGTGCAGCGGGTTCATTCAAGTTCATAATTTATGATTAGGTATATTAATTATCCTTAACTACTATCGTATCGTCCTAAGGGAAGCACCCGTATGCAAGACCGACAGCATCAATATTAATTCCGCCCACGGCCCACGACCGTATATGGCTTAGTGGAAAGTGGTCCAAGAGATTCTCGACAGCTCGATAAGCGTTACACTGTAGGTATGTATTGAAAGTAATTGGTACACAAATAAATATTCGCATATCCAGCACCATTGGCCAACAAAATAAAAACGGACAGATACATTTCATTAAAAATTGATTAAAAATGTAGAGATCAAGAAAAATGTTCATATCATAAGTATTATATAACTAGTATGTAAAAATATTCAACTCATTAGGAAACCTACCGTCAAATGGAGTTTCTTAGAATGTTTGAAAAAGTTATCCAATATACTGTTTGCAAGGTGTCACGTTTTTGTGCCCATCGTGTGAAATGAAAATTCAGATCTTTTGTTATTTAAACACATCTTTCAGCTGTCTAAAGTGAACAAAAAACGGGTGAAAGTAAAATCAGACCGTTTTTAAGTAAGTTTCAGTGATTTATTGAATCAGGCGTTACTTTGCGGAGGTCCATATCAATGAACTAAAATAATTTCTTTGCTCACCCGCGACCTTATGATAGTTAAGTTTATGCAAAATATGCGTGTTCATGCAGTTCCTCCACCTCCACACTGAACAAAGAAATTCTTCATAGTTCATTAAGTTTCAGTGACCAAGTTTGAGATCCCCATAAATTCGACAGAACTGATTCTAACTATCGGTATTGAGTTGTGCAATCACCTTTGTGTATAGGTTGTAATAAGACTGAAGACCTAATTCACTTTCTTTTGGAATGTGATCAGAATAAGGACATCAGAGACAGGTATTTGGATGGTATGGGCTTGTTCAATGGAGGTGTAAATGTAATTCTGAGTCGACAGCTTGCTGATTTACAGGTTCATTAGACAGGCCTTTGCATCCAGAGACGTGGCTTCAGTGCAACGGAGAGCGTGAAATTTGTAGTGTGGTGTATATAACTGAGGCTCCCCATGACGCTGACATAGTCACATTTGGTGTATTAAAGCCTCGTTAAAATACTAGATTTTTTTTTTTTTTTATTAGCCTATCTTTGTGTCCCACTGCTGGGCAAAGGCCTCTCCTCTCTTGCTCCACTCCTGCCTATCAAAGGCGAGCTCCCGCCATCCCAAATACTAGATAAAAAAAAAAAACTATCGGTATTGGCGGCACTATTCTCTCTTCCTTACCTACATAACATAACGTACACATTTATTAGTAGTCAGTCGTAATTTAGTATGCCTAAAATTAAATTTAAAGTTACGATTGAAATATCGTCCTAACATTTACTCCAACAATGAGTCAAAATGGACTTTTAATGTTATGGCCACAACGAAATCGTATTGTCTTGTTCACAATAATGCTCAGATGATAAAGAGACGACTTGTACAAAACCTTTATTTTTATAGTCCCAGTCTTCCATTTATTGCAGTGATTTTCAACCTTTTTCATGACACGACCCTTTTAGTATGAAGAAATATTTCGCGACCCCTACTTGTTTTTTTTTCATGTACATATTTTATTTTGTGACAAATATTATTAGTTAACATTCACCTTGCCTAATTCATATTTTGTATCTTAAAAATATTGCGAGCGGACTGTACTGGGAGACTACAATTTATGGAATTTATTTCATCTGTTAAGCTAGAAACACACAGAGAGCGGTGGCGGGGCGGTGCAGCGCGGCGCGGAGGCGGTACCTGTTGTAATATTCGGTGGCGCGGTATTCTCTTTCACGTTAGCTCGAATATTACAACCCGCACCGCCCCGCCACGGCACTCTGTGTGTTTCAAGTTTCAAACATGCTCTTTCACACGCACGTGCTTCGGAAAATTGAGCAGACAGTCAACAGCACGTTAGTAACACCACGTAACACTTATTAGCAGAGATTGCATTACCATTTGAAAATAACGTTTGGAATGTTCGGCGAAAATTTTATCACTTACTAGCTGGTGCCGCGGCTTCGCCCCTGTAGTTTTTTTTTTAATTTCTAAATCTTTTATAAGAACCTTCTCCTGACAATAGCAAACAACAACAAAAAGAATTAGCGAAATCGGTCCAGCCGTTCACGTGTGATGCCGTGACCAAGGGAAATAGGGATTCATTTTTATATATTAAAATATAACACTTAAGGGCTGTTTCACCATCCATTGATTAGTGTTAACTGGCGGTTAGGTGTGATGCCGTCTCCGTCTATTCGAACAAAACAAATAGAGACGGCATCACACCTAACCGCCAGTTAACACTAATCAATGGATGGTGAAACAGCCCCTTAAGGTTCAGAAGTAGTCGTTAGCAAAAATTCGTAGATTTAGAATATACTACAGTTTTAAGTAGATCGGCTCTGAAGAAACGAGACAAAAAAAAATTACAGCTATTTGCGTAGGTATGTGCAAGAATAACACACATTATTCTTTAAATTTGTTACAGGTTCATACAGGTCAATAGTGTAAAAGCATGTCAGCGCATTGGTGTTTTAACTGTAATGCTGTAATTTTTCTTGACTAATAAATAAAATGACATGTATGGCATGTATTGCTCTTTCCCTTGCATCGCCGATCTATTACAATACAACATTATAAATTTCTGGTAATAATACTGTCCGAAGGAAAGTACCAATTACGGCAAAATTATTGGCATATATGGCGTTTATAGTTTGGTCTCAATTGGCCGAAGCACCTAAATAAATCGGTGTTTCGTTATATTCAAATGGCAGCGCAAACAAAGTGGTGCGTATAGCGCGGGGGGCGCGGGGGGCGGGGGTCAATCCTCGAAGAGGCCGGGGTGCAGGTAGAGCTTCCCGTTGAAGCCCCACTTGTGCACGTCGGAGGTCTGCGGGCCGAAGCGGCACTCCAGCGCCTGGTCCACGAGCGTGAAGAGCGTCTCGACGTGGCAGTCGTGCGCGCGCGCCGCGAACACCGCGCACAGCGCCTGGATGTACCACGAGCCCGAGTCCATGTTGCGGTGCGACACGTAGCCTGCGCAGCGCACAACACACTAAATATTATCAACCACAAACCGAACTGTCGCATCATGCTGTTCAACCATTCATTTTATAATTAAACTAGGTACTCTATTGAAATCGCATTACAACAGACGTGGATTTCGGAACGTTCTGTCCGTTTCCCAAAACATCCATTCCCGTCACTACCTTTTCCTAAATAATCCGTTTCTTGATATAAGTGTTTCCCAAAATGTGCTTGTCCCAAAAGGTACGTTTGGCTTGATATACGTTTCCCAAAAATACCTAATTCAGAAATGACCGTTCCCGTCACTACCTTTTCCTAAATAATCCGTTTTTCATAATGTGCTTCTCCCAAAACATACGTTTGTCTTGATATCCATTTCACAAAACACCCGTTGATTAATACGTAGGTATGTGTATTTGTGAAACCTCTTTACAATATGGAAAATGAGAAACGGATCTTATGGTATACGGACGCTATCAGAAACGGTTCGTATAGGAATACAGGTATTATATAAGAAACAGATCTTTTGGCATACGGATGCTACGAGAAACGGGTCTTTTGGTATACGGACGCTATGAGAAACGGGTCTTTTGGTATACGGACGCTATGAGAAACGGGTCTTTTGGTATACGGACACTATGAGAAACGGGTCTTTTGGTATACGGACGCTATGAGAAACGGGTCTTTTGGTATACGGACGCTATGAGAAACGGGCCTTTTGGTATACGGACGCTATGAGAAACGGGTCTTTTGGTATACGGACGCTATGAGAAACGGGCCTTTTGGCATACGGTCGATTTAGGAAACCTTTATTTTGGATAAGGTGTTTTAGGAAAAGGATGGAACGTTCCGAAACCCAGACGTGGACCATTAAAATATTCCAATTACTAAAGTTGGAAGTCCTTCTGCCTATTCACAGGGTTCCGTGTGTCATCCTTCGGATACGGAAGCCTAAAAATGGTCATACCTGGCAGCGTGGAGTGCGCGATGAGTATGTCGGAGTAGATGCGCGGCGGGCGCGGCGGGCGGGCGCGCGCGCGCGGCGGGTCGCGGAACGGCGCGCCGTCCGTCGTCGTGCCCGTCACCAGCGGCCGCAGCGCCGACCGGTTGTCGCCGCTACACAACACGACACATTACATTGACAACGTTAAGCTTTGGTTTGGTTATCCTAGGTATAAGTTCGCCTTTGTACATATATCTCATGGTTTAACAATTGTGTTTGTTTACTTATTTTGTACAATAAAGAGTTTACATACAAGATCACACAATTGGTATAAATCGTAGGTTAGGAGTTGGATGGCACTAGGTATATTAACCTACACCTACTAGATAGTAGGTACGTATCATTAGATAGAGCTTAAAATTAGTGTTCGAAATCGAACAGAATGCCGTGTCTCAGCCGGGAGTCAATTCTAACTGAGAATCTATTTGGCCGAGACCGAAATCGACCGAGTGATATTTCGACCAGACCTTACGTTATAACAAACTCACCGGCACATTTGGAATATGAACACCTTGGGTATCCCGATGAGCGCGGGGCAGTTGGTGTTGTTGAACCGGTCGACGACGTCGAGCGTGGACAGCAGGCCGCCGTCGCTGCAGCGGATGTCGGTCTCCCAGGAGCCGGCGCGCTCGTACCCGTGCGACGACACCACTATGAACACGCTCTCCACGCCCTCCAGAGGTAAGTGCTGCATGTGCGTCAGCGTCTCCTGATACACAATGCCAACACAGTCAGATAATGGCAACCAGTGAATATAAGGCTGACCGGGACCGGGACAGGTGGTTGGAAACTATATGCCTGTTTTGGTGATTTCACATCGCCTTTGGTACATATTATACAGGGATGTTTCGAATGCCGATTTTTTCACATCTGCGATCCTGCGATCCTGATAATATACTTTGTAAAGGAAATTTGCAAGCATTATTTTTTTTTTCATTTCTTATAGCTTTTCTATTATTTAGATGGACGGTATGGTAGTAAATTGAATAATAAAACGAATTAATTACAAGTAGCTATTTAAAACATGCTAGTTTTAACACGTGTTCATATAATATCGAATGTCGCACTGACTCGATATTGCGTTTTTTTTAAAGCTGTCAGCATGTGTTGAAGAAAAATAAGCTTCATTCCTTTCATTTATAATTTTATAGAAATAAGGATGGCCACAAGCCGTAATGTAGGTAGACCGTCATATATTTTTTAATGAAAAATCATTCCTCGATTGAATCTACAGCAACTAGGAATATTAAAGGGTAATAAATAAATTCTTACCTGCTTGGTGAGATTAAGGAAGGATATGACTTCAAAGCCGAACTCGGAGAACAGGTATTTGAGCATCTGGCAGTCGGTGTCGACGCCGAGGCGGTAGTCCTCGAGCTCGCTGGCGAACTGCACATAGCTGAACACGACCAGCACGCCGCGCCGCCGCCCGCGCGTGCGGTACAGCTTCCTGTCTGCATCACGGCTCATTTTAAACCAGGGCTTTAAATACCGTTAAAAAGTGGTAACGTTACCAACTGTCAAACCGATTTAACGTAAAATTATAATTAACGTTAAACGATTTACCGTTACTTATACAACTTTTTACCGGTATAAAAAATAGTAACGTTATCAGCTATTCATTAAATTAACGTTAATTCAAAAGTATCATTAAATCATTTTAACGGTATTTATATTACTTTACTATTTACCGGTAAGCTTGGGTAACGTTAAATGGCAGATTATCCTCATTTATCGAGCGAGTATGCACGCGCTAAATTGGCAACACTCGGTAGCATAGCAAAAATTACCGATAGTGTTACTTCGGTATCGTTATATTAATGTGAATTGGGTAACGTTAACAAGCCCTACTATGTAAAGTAAATTTACCGGTAAAAATAACGGTAATTAGGTAACGTTAAATAATGTTAAGTTATCAATTAACGTTAAATTTTAATACCGGTACTAGGTATTTTTATGATTTTTACCGTTATATAACGTTACTTATAGTGTGAATTGGGTAACGTTAACAAGCCCTGTTTTAAACACTGCACTAGTGACTGCACTGCACTAAATAAACACAACATTAAAACGAGACTATAATCGCAATTTTAAATATATAATGGTCACATACTCTATCAAAGTAAGCAAAAGAAGTCAGCAAGAAAACTTGAAATAAACAGAAAGATGAAATAGCATTACAACTGTAAATGATATCTCGCTGTGAATAGCAAAGATAATCCATACTAATATTATAAATGCGAAATTGTGTGTGTTTGTGTGTATGTTTGTCCGTCTTTCGACGTGATTTTTGGCATAAAGATAGTTTATGGGAGTGACATAGGCTACTTTTTATTCCGGAAAAATGCACAGTTCCCGAGGGAACAGCGCGCGATAACCGAATACCGGAGCCGCGGGCAAAAGCTAGTTTATTATAAAAGCAAAGCAGGTCCTGTGCTTCATTTATATTATAAATACCTTTTCCATTGTCTTCCATAAATGTAGTACTCTTTATTACATTAAACTTGGGGATATCTTTATCTGGGAAGTCACTCGGCATCAGCAGGGGAGGGGCATCTAAAGGTTCTAGAAAACAACAAACAATATTTATATTCAAAATACCACGCACAGGACTTATCACGCTAACACACACGAGTAATATTTACTTTATTCATTTCACATTATTATTTATTTTATTCATTTTTTTATTTATTTATTCCTTTATTTATTTTGAGTCTACTCGTGACCACGGCCACTGCAATGTTGCCGAAACGTCGAGGTAAATATTACGAGTGATAAATATTATGAGTGAAAATCACGAAAGTTTAAGACAATTTATATTATCAGTAAAAAAAAATTATAAATAAATAATATTTAAAATGAGCTGAACTACATGTATAAATGTCCTCTACCTTAAAACAGTTTACTGTTTTGTTTGATCAAATAAGGAAAAATATAATGGAGTTATGATTCAGACCTACATACAACTGATACCCAGCAAAATGGTTAGAAAACCTGACTATGAAGCTTCAGGTGAAAGTTGTGTGGTTTAGGTTGAGTTTGATGCCCCGGTTGGGGCCCATATTTGTATGAATAATATGAATGTTCTCAAGCCTTGGAACATTTAATAGTATATTGTGTCTTAAGGGCGGTAAACAAGGAATTATGAACGAGAGTCTATTAGAAGCCCGAAGTCGAAGACTGAGGGCTTTAATGAGTCGATGTTCGTAATTCTAGTACCGCCCGTGCGACATACAATGTTTTTCATCACATTTGTGAGTACAATATACAAACTAATATTTTTTCAAAAATTGCCAATACCGCTGACTATGCCTTATTAATTATTTATTTACCTACTTTTGTCTGTTGCATTCGCTGAGGCTGTTCCCTTTTTCTTTGCTTCAGGTATGCTGAGAAACTCGCTGTCGTTAGATTTGGATACTAGAAAAAGAGAAAATGTTACATTATGTGGCACAAAGTAACAAGATATTCTAGTACTTATGTATGAGTAATGAATAACTTTTCATTAAATACCCCTGGTCTTGCAGATGTTTATGGGAGGTGGTGATCTCTTACCATCAGGAGATGCACTTGCTCGTTTGCCATCCAGTCGAATAAAAAAAAAAACAGCTGTTGCATTTTCCGCAGCTCAACTTTGATTCCTCATAGTTATTCTTTCATACTTGCTTCACATTCCTCCTTCCTAGTTAATGTTGTTTGGTTAATGTACAGTCAAAACCATTTCATTCCAGACCCACCATAAAACATTCTCACAGTAAGTATCATAATAAATTCCCTTGTCAAGCAATGCAAGTTTAAAAAAAATATACCTCATTGAGTTTCTTGCCGGATTCTTGTCAACAGAGGTTTTTCCGAACCGGTGATAAGCGCTTGTAGCCTAAATTGAATAGTTATGACTTTATAGTAGATTATGACCTTTTCTACATAAAGGTTCCACAGTGCCCTAAAACTACAATGACCTACTTCATGAGTCATAATTCAGTTGGTTCAAGCATACAACCAAGTAATTGACGACCCAGAATGTTTGACATTAATGTATGACCATAAAGTCACTGGCAAATTACACAAAGATATTGCTGTTGTGTTTCATTCAGGTTGAAAGTTATTGGTACACACACATTAACCGCACCTGCATTTGTGTGTTTTGAACAATTGTAGCAGCAAGAGGTTCTCACCAGGGTGGGGCGGGGCGCGTGTGGGCAGTGCGGGCAGGCTGCCGGGCTCGAGGTCGCGCACGAGGTGCCAGCAGCCTGTCTCCGTGAGCGCGTCCACGAGGTGCCGGAACGCGTCGGGACCGCGACGGGTCACATCCATGTACAGCAGCCGCTTGCGCGTCCGCTGGTCCTTGCTCTGGTCCTGAACACATACTCCAACGATGACTCACCATCTTGAGATCTTTAACGTATTTAGACTGTTTTTTTTTAAACTCTCAGTTACTTACTTTATAAGGTTCTATCATTTGCTCAGAAAATACTCCTTTCTCGTAAAGGGCAGCTACCATTGTGTCCAGGTCGGTTTGTTCCACCAAGGACCCGAAATTCCTTTGTATCGCTTCTCTGTGTGCGTTCAGCATGGTACAAATAACTATATTCTGGTCACTTGTATAAATTTAACACAACTTGATTTCATTTATCTTACATGCAACAATATAAACTAAGTTATTGAATGTATAAAAGTTTGAAATCACCACGAGAATAATAATAACAAGTTAATAACAACCGCGTAGGCGCATTTAGTAGACATGATTTGACAGGTCTGACCAAAGACTACAGTATATATAGGGGTCTGACCAAATTCTGACATCAGGCTAAAGAGTCACTAAGAAGAGATACTAAGTGGTCTGACTGACCTGACCACAAACTAGAGCGCGGCCACATGAAAACGCTCGACGCTCGTTTCCAACGTCAAATCTGGTCACGTGACATATATCGATAAAGCTCAAAATGTTGGCTAAAACCACCAATTTCGGCAAAAACACCTTTTTTTTTTATTCACTCCATTTTCTTATATTTGTAGTATACAAAATAGTTCGAAGGATGCAAAAACATAGCATCCTATTTACACAGCGTAAGCTATAAATATAAATGAAACGAAAATCCTATTGACTTTTCTTACAGAGTCTGTGTTGACTATGGCAATAGACTGACACTGACACCGTTGTCATGTTATCATTCATTTATTCATCTTTTGTCGGTCATCGTTCATCCACCATTACCTCTCATATTTCGTTTTCTAGAATTTTTTTACCGTACAACGGCAAAAACTACTAGACACTGGCAAAATTGTCCTCCAATGGACAGAGCCAAATTTTTTTTAAAGAAACAACAACAACACAGGGGGGGGGACAGTCGCCTATACCGTACTAATTCATGTCGATAGCGCCGCCATCTCCTTTATCTAACCTAAAATAAAACAGATTGTTGTCGTTTGTTTCAGATAGATGTCACTGAAAGCTTAAGATCACAAAATTTTATTTATTAAAAAATATTTTGTCGTTGATAATTACCGCAAAAATGAACTTTATTTTCGAAATTGACAATCGTATTGTAATTTCTAATATAAAAGTCACATAATTGTATCCGCTCAGTCGTTACAAATATTTTTTGTGTAGCAACCCTCTATGTCAGGCCAGGCGTCTATTCGCGCTCAACAAGGAACAAGATGGCTACGTTGCAATCGAAACTCGTGCACATCGTCCACATAAAAAGTAAAGACAGTGCTGCAAACGGAAAATTGAGGCTGGTTTAAACTTAAGAAGACTGAATTCAAGCGGTCTCACTTCTCTTTGCAGCCCTGTTTTTAGTTTTTATGTGGTTTGAGCTGGGAAGCAAATCCAGTAAAGTAAAAGAATACCTGTGACTATTAATAGCTATACGTATGGATGGATATATACATCAATGGTACTAGTTAGGAAATGCAGACGGCGCTTCAAAACAGTCTGCATGAATGAGACGAGAGAGGGCTCTCTTTTCCCCGTATATTATACTACTCTTTGCAACAACATCTTTTGTCATGTGTCAATAAATGTCATTCGTATTCACTCACTCTTCATCTCTTCTCGTTCACTTCATTCAGTCAGTTTCACAGTTCACTTCAGTTGTTCAGTTCATTAGTTGGTTTTGGTTGTTGATTGTGTAGCAGGCAGCTCAAAGACTGCTCTAAAAATACGATTTATTATCTGGAGAAGGATCAGTTTAAAAAAAATGAAAGTACTTGTATTATTCTGTGCAGTAACTGCACTAGCGTCTGCTTACGAACTATCAGATATCGTGTCAGCCAGAATAGAGGTACATGATATACGATACGCCTACTAACTAACCTGTTATTTCATGACTGTGCTGTTTGGATTTAACTACAAATGGTATGTTTAAAATAATTACAGACTTGTAGAGGATGTTCGCTGAATCGGCTACCTAAGGTGAAGCAGTTTGTGATGGAGGACGCTCCGTCTTACGAGCGTATGGAGGTGAAGTTCATCACCGGCGCGCTGCCGGAGCTCGTGCTGCTCGACGCCAACGACCACGAGCTGGAGCGCCTGCCGCTGTCGCAGCTCGACCGCGAACAATGTAACAAACTCATACAAGAGAAGGGATTCACGAAGAAACAGAAGTCCGAATTTTAATATGTTATAGTTTGAAATACTTATACGTAAATCTTGGTTTCCAATGCAGAATGCTGTAAATTTTGTAACATTCCGTTTTTGTATGGTGTAGGTGAAATATAATGTCTGTATGTTTTGTACATCACATATCATTCTAGTGCAGATTATGTTCATTGTTCAACTCATAACTTTGTTTGTAAATACTGTGGCTAACTGAAATATCACCAACAATTGTATTACCTAGAAATGTTGTAAGTGAACTAGTAAATTGACCGTGACAATTAACAGTCGGATCTGCAATTATTGTGCCAAAGTCAAATATACTGTTTTTATATTGACTTTGATGTAATAATGAGGGCTATCGCGTATGAATTCACCACTAGAGGCGCTAGTGTAGCGTGAGGTCTCCGAAATGTCAAATCTCATAGTTTTTGGGTGAGCTAAGCGGGTTTATTTATAATTAGAATAATTTTGTGAATATTTTGCGATATCTGAAATTAATTATGGCAAATAAGCGTTCCGGGGCAATGAATGTCTGTGTTTTGAGACAGTTTTGTCTTTCGGTAACCTTTGTCCTCCCTTTTTTCCGAACAAAACGGGGACTATGCAACACTGTGGCATGCTCGATATTTTTATGGTACGTTTTTAAGGTGTATTAAATATGATTTTAATCTAAAATTTGTTTTCACGCCCGTAATAAAAGACTTTGAAAGCCATACTTAAAAACCTCACGCAACGGTGCGCCATCTAGTGAGACAAAAAACGATAGCCCTCATTGTAAAATGGCTAAATTGTAGATCAGACTTATTTGTCACGCTCGAAATGTTAATTGTAAACATACCTACTTAAAGTAATAATAAGAGGGCTTTACAAGGTATTGCAGTTTTATTTGAATGGCTGTAATTAATGCAGAATGTGGATATGTGGGTAATAAATTAACATTACTGTTGGTGTTTGGTCACTCCATATCTTATCATACAATATGACACTACAAATTGTATGGCTGTTGAGTGGTTAGATAACAACCTCGCTGATTTTCTAGTTCTAGTCTGGTTTGAAGAGAACATAGAATTTTTGATAAAAACCTGTTACCATTTGTGTCTAGGATTTTAGAGATGGCTTCAGAGTTGCAAATCAACCATGAGGGGAGCGCAACAAGTGCCTGAGGTTCCCTGTGAGGTTGACTTAGTCACATTAGAAAAATAAACCATGTCAGAATCCTCTTTCTTTTCTCTCTTTTATGTATTATTATTTTAATTTTTCAATGTAAAAATTGCGATTAGTCGATTCTGTGCCTCATTCTCGCGTAAATCTAGCATTAGAATCGAAAGTTTGATTTCCCCTTTTTTTGTAGTCCTAGTTTCTTGTTAATCGCACTGGTAAATAGAGATGGCTAAAGTTTTTTTTTTATGAGTAGTTATTTAATTATGAGTGAAAATCACGAAAGTTTTAAACATTATTCTATGAATAGTGAGTAGTATAGATAGGGGCTCTCAAATCGCCGAGCGACGACTGTTCGTTCAGGCTACTCGTTCAGTGGTGCGCTTCAAAGTAAACGAAAACGAATTGTTATTCAATCGGCATTCGCTGTGACTCCGCATGTGGTCGCGGCAGAGCCGGCACGAGCGTATAGCGAGCCTAGCTTTCTAGTCACCAAGAGAATTGGCTTACGGCCGTTTCAATCTAGCATTTCTTTCTGCGCGTACACGCTCGTTTTTGGCATACGCGCTACACTAAATCGAACACGCGTGTACGCGCTCATTCTTGTGTGTTTGGTCTTAAGGACGTGTTCTCGCTCGCGCTTATATGCGCGTCAAAGCTCGAAGAAAACAAAACCGCACCAGTGCGCGCGTCCACGCGCTTTCAAAAATGACCTTTTCACACCTCTCCTTCAGAAAAGTAACTTTTCCTCCCTGACGAGAGGGAGCAAAGTGCAACTTTTCTGTTCAAGGCTTTTCTAAGTATTTTATTGCAAATGCCATTTTTTGAAGTTGATAATTGTAAAGCCACGCCATTTTCTATGCTGGTTGATCTTTAATAATATTTAGAATTTGTTTTTTTTCAAGTTTCTTAATGCTCGGTGTGAAAAGTTGAATGAGCCACTCGGGAGCAAAATTATTTTCATCTTGGGCGTTAACACTTGAATCCCTCATTACGCTCAGGATTCTACTT
Organism: Choristoneura fumiferana; assembly: GCF_025370935.1. NCBI lineage: Eukaryota > Metazoa > Arthropoda > Insecta > Lepidoptera > Tortricidae > Choristoneura > Choristoneura fumiferana. Next base: position 21,844,403 of record NC_133476.1, on the reverse strand, counting down.
TAGAATCCTTCGCTACATTCTGGATTCAATGTACGCCCTCGCCGTAAATACACCATTTTGCTCCCTTGTGACACAAATAACTATATACATGCGTATAAAAGGCTAGTCTGAAACCGCCCTTAGTGTGTAGGTAGTAAATGAAAGTCAGTCGTGGTGAGTATAGTATATTGCGGGGCTCAGGTGATGAGCGTGCAGTCGAGCTGTTCGTCGCGCGCGTCGGGCGCGCCGCGGCGCAGCAGCCGCGCCACCACGTCGCCCAGCGCCTCGCGCCCGCCCTCGTCCAGCAGCGCCATGCATTCCTGAAAACAAATTACACACGAATAAACAAAAGAACAGCTTCTTGGGTTCGTTTATTTCTTGGATTGCAATTTCTTTTTGTAAAAGTATTACAAAAGAAGGGAGGCTTTTGCCCGGCAGTGGGACACTATACAGGCTACTTATAAAAAAAAAAAAGTATTACAAGCTACTATTCAAATTCATAGTAATACCTTATGGAAGTGTTCGTCGTGGGGCAGCAGCAGCACGGCGCGCAGCGCGATCTCTGCGTTGGCGCGCACGTAGGTGTTCTTCTCCTTGGTGCCGTTGACGAGCGCGGGCAGCAGCGCGCGCAGCGTGTCGTGCGCGCGCGCCGTCCGCAGCGCGCCGCCGCGCCCCAGCTGCGTCGCCGCGCGCGCCATCAGCTGCTTCACCTCGTTCGACGGGTGGTTCATGCTCTAACATGCGTACACACATACGTTACCACGACATTGTTGCACAACTATATATTACAGCTTATTGAACGAAAAGAGTTTAGGAATGAACGATCACATTTCTCTAATATTATACTTTGATGTATAAATTTAAACCCACTTCACTTTGTAGTAAAATTCACTGAATGTGTGCAAAAGTGAAAAATATTAAAATAACTACTAATAAACTGTTCAATTCAATTATTAGTTCATTATTATTAGTGTTTTCTTTGCATTCACCGAACGAATTGTTTCATATGTGTGTGTGCGCAATAAGGATAAATACCAAAGTGACAGACAAAGTCTAATTTACATCAAGTATTTTCTTTATGTGTACTGATGAGCATCCTTAAGTGGGTACTGACAGTGAATAAATGTATAATTAATAAATTAGGTGTGATATGTTACCCTGACGAACTGCGAGAGTATCTGTTGGGGCAGGGCGCGGTCGGTCTCCAGCAGGTGGTGCATGAGGTAAGCCATGCCGCGCAGCGCGTTGCAGGCGACGGGCACCTTGTCGCTGGCCAGGTGGTGGAGCAGCGCGCGCTCCACCTTGTCCTCGAAGGGGTCCGCGTACACGACGGCCGGCGTCTCCTTGAGCGCGACGAACAGCGCGCACGAGCGGCCGTGCGCCAGCAGCCAGTCGTCGGCGGGGCCCAGCACGTGGTGCAGCAGCGCGGCGTCGCGGTGCGGCGGCGGCAGGCAGTGCAGCAGCGCGCCCAGGCAGCCGCCCACGGCGCCGCGCGGCGGGTCGTCGGGGTGCGCGAGCAGCGCCGGCGCCGTCAGCGTGGCCAGCACGGCGAGCGCGAGCGGCGCGCCCATGTTGCCGCCGCCGGCCGTGATGATGCAGCGCAGCGCCTGCAGCATGGTCTCGCGCACGGCGGGGTCGTCGCCGTTGCGGATGCCGTTGTGCATCTCGACGAAGAGCGGGTCGGCGCGCGTGTGGATGCGCACCAGCTGCGCCAGCGCCAGCCCCGCCTTGATGCGCACGGGCCGCGACCCGTCGTGCAGCGCCTTCAGGAACGTCGTCTGCAGCTGCGGCAGGAACTGCTTCAGCATCACGCCCACCTGCAAACCAAGACGCCCACATTATTTCCGAACATACTATACCATACAAAATTACAGTTCCATTGAGTCGAATCTGAAACACTCTGTCGTCTGACCTGGAAACTAAATTTAACAAGAGTTTTTTTTTTCGAAGTAGCCACCGTTACACTTTTAACCGGTTAAGCCACCTTTCAATTGTTAGCTCCAAAAACGCAGAAGCGAATATGATAGTATATAAAGTATTACGCATAATAAAGGTAACTGACGTGTAAGTTTATAGAAATCGTGCTATGCAACTACTCTGTTAAAAATAAAGATGTGTTAAATACTTGTGATGTATAGATATCATTTAATAATATTGTAAATCTGTTTAAAAAAATATACCTCGTTGAGTTTCTTGCCGGATTCTTCTCAACAGAGAAGAACTCTTTTCCGAACCGGTGGTAGATTTATTTTTAACATTCATAAATGTTTGAATAAAGATAAGATATTTTTACTCTGACTTTGACTTTGTAAAACAACCTATTCAGCTTTAGTTTCAAAATATAACCAAATTTAGTCACCCGAGACCCGGGCTTGGGCATACAACAACACAATACAAGTACAATGTGACGGTTACCTTGGAGAGCAGGTCGGCTAACGTCTCAAGCACGGCGGCCTTGACGCTGGCGTTGAAGCGGTCGCCCAGAATGCGGATGAGCGGGCCAGTGATGTGCACGACGGAGGGCTGGATGGCCTCCGCGGAGGTGAGGTTGATGACCTCGCCCAGCATCAGCGCCGCCGCCTCCTTGTCCTCGGGCAGACCGTTCAGGATCGACTCGCGGAACAGCGGCAGGATCGGCGCGATACCCTGCGCAACACGATAACCATCTTGCACCGCACTACAAGTACTACTTGTTGAAGCACTTGCTAAGATTAGGGACAGTATGAAGTCGTCACTAGCAATAATTCAAAAGTAATATTTCAAATTAACTAATTAAAATCGCCAGCTATAATTATGTTTACTACAGATGTACACTTTTATCTGACGTGTTCGAGAGAACAATTTTGAGTTCTTTCAGTTGTAATCTGTAATGCGCCGGAATACGGTTTCCGAACCAAATGTTTCACGTTTGTGGTAGCATTAGTCTTGATGGTGGATGTCGGAGCAATTAGAAAACGCGAGAAAAAAGCGATTACTGCAAGGATATTTATACGAATTTTCCTTTCAAGTTCTCAAGATCCCCTTAAAAGGATTAAATCAATTATTTAAAAATGAACGAACATTGCAATAGCGGAAAAAATTATGAGGTCCCTATTTTTCTGCTACTGACATTCAGTATAAACTACTGAGTTCAACCTATGTTTAGTTTATTATTTAATTGTACTGTCCAACCGGATAATAAGAACTGTAGCTTTAGGCTTCATCACAACGATTGAACAATCAGGATGAAACGTGTACCTTGGGTAAACAGAATCCGGGCAGCAGTTGACCCGGTTTGAGATCGGAAGCGGCGTAGCGCACCGCCTGCCGCACGTCGGCCACGTGCTGTATCTGTCGCTCGGCGTCGAGCGTCTTGGTGAGCGCGGCGAGCGCCTCCCACGCCATCTGCAGCACGTCCCGGTCCTGCTCCCCCAGCAGCAGGATCAGCCCGCGCAGCAGCTGCGGCACGTGCGGGCCCAGCTCGGCGCGCGTGTGCGTCACGAACGCGCACAGCAGCTGCGCCGCCGCGCGCCGCCGGTCGTCCGTGATGGTGCGCGTCGTCTCCAGCAGCATGTCGATTATGCTAAAGACATTTGGATGGTTAAGGTAAGCGTCTCAAGATATGCATCAAACGAGCGTTTTTATGGCTCTGCGGCTTCTGGATACGAGATTCTTTGTAACGAGAGGACGAATGGAACGCGCCTTGCGTACTGATCAGCGCACCCCCTGCGCGTCTGCAACGGCCAGCAGCGCGGGCAGCACGCGCCGCGCCTGTTGAGGTACTGACCAGCGCACGCCCTGCGGGTCGGCCACGGGCAGCAGCGCGTTGCGGCAGTGGTCCAGCTCGCGCGCCTCGTGCGGCGTGTGTCGCGCGGCCTGCAGCGCGGCCAGCAGCGCGGGCAGCACGCGCGGCAGGTGCCGGGCCAGCGCGCCGCCCGCCGCCGCCGCCAGCGCCGACAGCGCGCGCGTGTCCGCCGCGCCCGACGTCAGCACCGGCACCAGGTACGGCAGCACCGCGCGCGACTTGATCGCCATCACCTAAGCAGACAAGCCGCACCGTGTTCATATCGACGAATGAGACCGCCTATCTCTATCCACCCTGACTTTTTAACGATTTATGGTACCGCGGGCAGCGAATGTTTGACATTGATTAAGATTGTTTTTGGGGTCTTTTTGTATTTTTTATTTTAACTCTAAATTTGTTATTTGTAGCATTTTTTGTGCTTTTTTGTCGCTGCCTAAGTGGCTAAATAAAGAAAAAAGCAAGCTGAGATATGTGGTGCATAGGAGAAATTTGTGTCTAGACTCCTGTCCAGTGGTGGTGTGAGGGTTATAGCACGCAGCACGGAATGCTGAGGGCCTGGGTTCGATTTCCAGCGCTGGTCTCTTTTTCTGGGTTTTCTGTGCATCCATGTCTCAGTTTGTATTTTCGATTTGACATCGATATCACATTCTTTCGCATCTACGTAGAACAGTTGTTGTAAAGAACCCTGCTTGACGTATCAGCGACGTGTCGCCCAGTCGCATGGGTAGATGAAATTCAAGATATTAACTACAAACTACTTAGCTATTGATTTCAATATCACTGCACAACAATACCCTATTAAGAAAACTTACTAAAATGAGAAAACTATTTTTTGAATTACTTGTTTGAGTCCGTCTAGAGTAGCTTCAGCGATGGCCGGGTCGGGGTCGTTGAGTCCTTCCAGCATTTGAGGTAAGATGTCATCCAGCGCTTTGCTTCCGATCGTGGCGTGCAAACTGGAAAAGTAAAAAAATGTTTGTTTATCACAAACGTTTACCTAGACGCTTAGGTAAAGAAACCTAATGTGTAAGCGACTAATAACAGTGGCCGGCCAGCGACAAGTCTCTTATCTCAATGAGTTCAGTATGCCAGACACCTTGATCACGTAGATCAGAAAAATAGGCGTCGACAGGTAGGACTGCTGCGCACGCGCACTGTGGGCACGAGCAGGGGGGGGGGGGGGGGGCAGCACTGACCTGTCGAAGGTGCGCGCGGCGGCGAGGCGCACCTCGGGCAGCGGGTCCCGCAGCGCGGTGCGCACGGTGGGCACGAGCAGGGGGGGGGGGGGCAGCACTGACCTGTCGAAGGTGCGCGCGGCGGCGAGGCGCACCTCGGGCAGCGGGTCCCGCAGCGCGGTGCGCACGGTGGGCACGAGCCCGTCCGCGAAGGACAGCACGGCGTCGCGCGAGGTGGACGCCAGGATCTCGCCCAGCCCGATGCAGACGCCCTGCCGCTGGTCCGCGCGCTCAGACTTCAGCCCGCGCTCCAGGATCGGCACTATCTCCGGCAGCACACGCTCGCCCAGCTGCACACACACTAAACGTTAACCACACCAGGCGGTCGATTGTGTATGGGATACACAGCGCGAGTAATATTCTCGCCCGGGAATCCACCCCATAAAGCTGGCAACAGAAGTTACTACATCCAGTCGATCTACTAAACACTTCTTAGAGGTGATATGTGGCGTTATCTGGGAAAAGGTACCTTGTTGTTGGTATTGAGTTATTGATATCCCCATAATCTACATACATTTAGCTATCGAACCATGTAAGAAACATGCATGTAGGTTTAATAGATATTTTTTTAAAAAATGTTGAAGCTCAAAAGCCAGAAAAGGTGATTATGAGAAAATTGAATTCAAACTTATACACCCAATAAAAGTATGTTATTGTTGGAAGTTACATAGATGACATGCTATTTGAGGAGTAGATTGTACGGGCTTTCAGGTTTCAAGAACAATTTGTAATTGGACAACGGTTTTCCTATAGTTTACCTTGCCAAAGTGCATAAAGTAAAAAAAAAAGGTTGATGGATTTTTTACATTTTTTTCTATTTATAGTATATTTCCATTGGATTTTATCGAAGGAAAAAATATTATGCGTAATTGGACACTAAATAAGAACTACTCTGTTTTGAATTAACGTTGTTTATTATATAAAAAAAATACTTTAACAAAAATAACTTTGTTGTTTACAAATGTAATTAAACAGTCAAAATCAACAAACTTTTATATTTAGTACGCTAAAACATAGCCAAATGAGACCAAATTAACTCAATAAACTTAAAAAACTAGTTATTTCAATCTCAAAATTCAAGGTAAAATTTAGTAAAAAGTTGGTACAATCACTATATATTTTCGAAAAGGGACCTTATCGTCGGTGGTAAAATATTTAGTGATTATGAAGTGATATCATTTTAAAAAGGACTAATAACTTACGATTAATTTTAATAGTCTTAATTTAAGAACACTGCAGTATTAAAACTCTTACCAAAAACCTATAATTTTGTCTCAACACACTAAAAGATTAACGTATTTGAAAAGGTACCTTATTGTCGGTCGTAAATTGTTTAGTGACATAGTTAAGAATAAGATCTAAAAAAATGCTTTTGATTTGTAGTTGTAACTATTAATCGTTATTATTATTACTATAAATCAACCTCTAAAGACCAGCAGGAGGTAGGACCTTGTGCAAGGTCCGCCCGGATTGCTACCACCATCTTGCTCGCTAATCCTGCCGTGAATAGCAGTGCTTGCATTGTTGTGTTTCGGCGTGGAGAGTAAGACAGCCGGTGAAATTACTGGCATTTGAGGTATCCCATCTTAGGCCTCTAGGTTGGCAACGCATCTGCAATCCCCCTGGTGTTGCAGGTGTCTAAGGGCGGTGGTAATCTCTTACCATCAGGTGACCCTCTTGCTTTTTTGCCATCCAGTCGAATAAAAAAGACAAATTGGCGTAAATCTTCAATAAGGGCCTTATCACACTAGCGATTCGCGGGAGAGTTGAAAGCGAGGCAAGAGAGGCGCTGCGAGCGTATAACGATTTCGCCGCAAGCGCGCAACGATGTCGCTGCTGCGAGCGCATGGCGAGTTCGCTGCTTTAGTGTCAAAAACGCCATATTGTAGACTTTCGTATAATAAATAGGGCGTCTTCGGCGCTAACGCAGCGAACTCGCAGCGACATCGTTGCGCGCTCGCGGCGATATCGTTTCATGCTCGCGGTGAAATCGTTACGCTCTCGAAGCGAACTCGCTGCGCGCTCACCTCGCTTTCAACTCGCCCGCAAATCGCTAGTGTAATAAGGGCCTAACTGGCTACCGCCTAATGGTGGCCAGTTATTGATGATTTACCTTACTATAATAAACGCATTTTATGATGATTCTTGACGTTTTTTACGCGCCGACAAGCACCGCAATGGGCCCGCGTGGGAACTAATGCCCAAGCTCTCTCATTCTGAGAGGAGGCCTGTGTCCAGCAGTGGGACGTATAGGCTAGGATGATGATGATGATGATGACGCGCCGACAAAGTACCGACGTCCGACACGTCTTCCAAACCGATACCGAGCGCACAGAAAGCATTCAAGAGCGGCACCGACAATAAGGTACCTTTCTTACTAAACTTTAAGGATGTTTAACTCATAAAAATCGATTTAAAAACTTGTGTCTCTGTCAAATTAAAATTTAGACCCTGCTCATTAATATAGAGTAAAAAAAGAAAAAATGATTTTTTTCGACATTTTACTTCAAGCGCGATTATCTCGGAAACTAGAACCGACAACAAGGTACCTTTTACCAGATAACGCCACATATATATTTTTTAGCAATGCTATTTGTAACGCAGGTGTCTCGTAGCATACATATGATTGTTGCGATAAACGGCACCACGCGCCACTATTGGCGTACGCAAGCGCTACAATTTTTGGGAGGGTTGGTCGGGAGCCTCAGCGCGTATAGTCAAGAGATGCGGCTTCGAATCTAACCAGCCAAAAACTTTTTCATTATAAACAAAACTTAAGACATGACAACGCTGATTTAACGCCACACATTTCACATGCCTAACTTGGCTGACAATTCATGGGAAGCAATATACTACGTATAATAATATAACAACTAATCTAACCATATGTTCATTGTGAATAAAAAAATATTTCATTTCATTTTCATTGTATATTTTATACTACTGTGGACCGCAAGCGACCGCGTATTGTAGATTATCCTTCGATCATCCGCGTTTAAAAGGTTACAGGGTCACGTACCTTCCTGACGAGGTCGCCGAGCGTGCGCGCGGCGACCTGCCGCTTGTCGTAGCTGGTGGAGGCGAGGCAGCCCAGCAGCAGCCCGAACAGCGTCGGCAGGATCTCGCGCAGCGTCTTCGGCGTGTTCGTCACTACCACCTGGCAAATGACACATTCATTAACCCAATGATTTTCTAATTAAACTTAAGTATTTCAATGCGGCTCCCGAGCCATACTACAGTACTTTACACGTAGCAATAAATCCCTCTTCCTTTCTAGGAGATCTCTTCAACGCAATAAATTTTCTAGAATGTTGAGGTCTCAGTAATTTAGCCAACAGCTATTTATAAAGAAAACTACGGCTGCTCGTTTATCGCCATCTTTCAGAGAAGCAACGTGATGCTCGAACACAAAGAGGTTAACGTGTCATCGAGGCAAATAGTATTAATTTTTTCAACCCTGACCACTAAAGTGCCTGGAAGACCGTTTATCATACCAGTCTTTGAGTAAGTATACAGTACAGATAATTTTGTTAGGCCTAGGAAACTGTAACAAACCTTCCACACGTGGAGCGCCGCCTGGCGCACCATCAACGCCACATCGCTCCTGCCCATGTACAGGCCGGCCAGCACTCTGTTCCGCCTCTCGTTACCGAGCGCCGACATGATCGCTTTGTGCGAATGCTCCGTACCAAAGTTGTCGTCCTCAGACGCCGTCTCCGTACTCATCTTGCCGGACACGCCAGATATGCGGTATAAAAGGTCTCCTAGTAATTGAACGGAGCTGTATCGAATGCGCCAGTTGTCGTCGAATAGCCCTTTTTCTAGCTCAGGCAGTAGCAGGGTTATAGCGGATTCGGCGTATAGATTCACGATTCGCTGTCCGGCTTTGAGGGCTGTTTCGCGGACGTATTCGTTTTCGTCGGCGAGCGCCTTGAGGATGGGGTTGATGATCTGTCCGATGTAGGGCAGGAACTCGTCGGTGAAGGCGCCCGGCATGTAGATGAACATCATGATGTAACCGTCTTTCACGTGCGGAGCGATGTCCGTTCGCTCTGCCGTCGCTATGATATCTGCAATTGTCATAATGGACAGTTATTGTGCTGATTAGAAAAAGACAATGGTAAAGAGTAGTGACGGATGAAGAGTCAGTCTGTGGAAAATTTATAACTTGAAGCCGATAAAAAGGTTTAGGAAGTCGAAGGCAACCGTCATACGGAACCCATCAAGCGGCTGTGTATGTTTATAAAAATGTTGCCTGCAAGAGAACGCTTTAATGAGGGCTATCGTTTTTTGTCTTTCTAGATGGCGCCACTGTTGCGTGAGGTTTCTAAGTGTGGCTTTCAAAGTCTGTTATTACGGACGTGAAAACAAAGTTTACATTAGTATCATACTTAATACACCTTAAAACCGTACCATAAACATATTGAGCAACCAGTGTTGCGTAATCGCGTTTTGTTTGGAAAAAAGAGAGGACAAAAGTTTCCGAAAGACAAAACTGACTCAAAGCACAGACATTCATTGCCCCGTAACGCATAATTGCCATAATTAATTTCAGGTAATGCAAAATATTCACAAAATTATTCTAATTATAAATGAACCCGCGTAACTCACCCAAAAACTATGAGATTTGACATTTCGGAGACCTCACGCTACACTAGCGCCTCTAGCGGCGAATTCATACGCGATATCCCTCATTAAAGCGCTATGGCCGCCTATTGCTTAGCTTTAAAATGTTGTCGTGTACCTTTTGTTGTTGTTGTTTAGTGTACTTTGTGTGTATGTACTGTACTGTACCTGGCATGATCTTGTGCAGCTTGTGCACGCCGAGGCCGGCGACGACCTCGGACAGCCCCTGCGCGGCGCCGCTGCGGTCCACGGAGCTGGACTCGGAGGTCAGCGTGTGCATGAGCCACGGCAGCAGCTCCTCGAAGCTGCTCTCGCCCATGCCCTTCACCATCGCGCCCAGAGCGCGCGCCGACACCGACCGCACCTGACGTCACATACGACCAACAAATTATGTCTCCAGACAATAACAAATAAGTACAACAGTTTGTAAAAAAAAGAGCTTAACTATTGAAAAAAGTTTAGTGCGTGCTGGATTTGGCACGTTTAGGATTCTGCGCCAAATGGAGAATATAAGCCGTCTGAATGGCTACGACTTTGACCGCAACATTAAGTTTGTTGTAACAGGAAAAATGAGGGAATTTCACACCCCCCTTTTGCTGTATAGAAACCAACCCCTCTTAAAATATTTAAAAATATTTTATGTCAATTTATATGGCTTTGGGTCAACAAGATGTAATGGACTGATCAAATATTTGATAACTGACATTGGATACTATTTTACTCAGTGACCGAATTCTTTCCAGTTGTTACCTCTGGCACAGGATCCAGCAGCGAGCTCTTGAGGCCAGGTATGATACTCGGCAGGTACGGCAAGAGATCCTTCTGGTCGGTCAGCGAGTACATGTTGCCGATGATCTGGGCGGCCATCTTGCGCGTCTCGGTGCTGCGGTCGAGGAAGGCGCGCTGCACCACCGGCATGATCAGCGCCAGCGACGGCGCGTCTATGAAGTGCACGAACTTGGTGTCCAGCAGCGTCTGCAGGCACGCCGACGTCTTGTTGGACGGGTCTTGCAACGCTTGGAGGAGGACTGGCACGATCGCTGCGTTACACGGGGGAAAGTTACACATGTATTAGAAATAGTTTGAATTAGTAACAACTGTTATAGTGCTATAGTGCAAGTGTTCGATCTCAATTCAAAGAAAGTCAAAACCAAAACTTCTTTTGCTACCAAAAATATTCGAAATAATGAATTAAGTAACCTGTTTAGTCGTTCAAAAAGGTATATATAGGGGGTATAGGTAGTGGATATCCAGTTTACATCGAGAAACAACCCAGCCCATTTTATATTATTAAGTAGGTACTCATTTGCCGTATTCTCTCAATGAAATGTAAACTGGCCATAACATGCACGACGGGATATGACCGTTCAAAGTCAAAGTCAAAGTATTTTTATTCAATTTAGGCTAAAACAAGCACTTATGAATGTCAAAAAAAAAAACTACCACCGGTTCGGAAAAACCTCTGTTGAGAAGAATCCGGCAAGAAACTCAACGAGGTATATTTTTTTAAACAGATTTACAATATTATTAAATGATATCTATACATCACAAGTATTCAACACAACTTTATTTTGAACACAATTTATTTTTAATGTGGATCTGAATTATTACCAAATATCCCTGTCCATGATATAATCATTAACTTTATAATACGCGTTAGATATGAATGCTTTGTTGACAATAGATGTGACCGTTACCTTGTATCTCAGGGTTCCGTATGACGGAGCCGATGACCTTGAGCGCCTCTGCGCCGGCGGCCTGCACGCGCATGTGCGAGTCGCTCAGCACCTCTATGAGGCGCGGCACGATGGACGGCAGGCACGACGACAGCTGCTTCGGCGCGCAGTACGCCATCGCGCCCAGCAGCTCGATCGAACCTGCGCCAGGTTATATCAACACTCATTCATACTTTCTGCTTGTTGCGTTCGCTGCCCACCGCCAGACCCGAGATTACTTAGAGTATCACAAACGCACACGGCACGGAACACGTGCGCGCAAATGGCTGTAAAACTACATAACAGTGGCACTGGAGAATATGACAGTGCTATAACTTACCTGCAATGGATGTGTCAACATAGTTATATCTTTCTTTGCCTGTCGCAGACAAAATATACTTTAGCTTGTTAGATTATACGCGACGTACAATTTTTTTTGTACTCGAATTCATGGAATTCGAATTCATTCGAATTCATGAGGTGCATAGGGGAAATTCGTGTCTGTACCGTTGTCCAGCAGTGGTGTAGCGGTATAGCACGCGGCACAGAATGCCGAGGACCTGGGTCCGATTCCCAGTGCTGGTCTTATTTTTCTGGTTTTTCTGTGCATCTACATTTCAGTTTGTATTTTCAATTTAGGTTTAGGAAATAAAAAATACAAAAAGATTCCAAAAAACCAATTCTAGAGATAACAGCAACCGCTGTAATAGCACTGACCCGCCTTGGTGCGCCAGTTGTCGTCGTTGAGCGCCTGCAGCAGCGAGGGCAGCACGAGCTTGACGCCGTGCGCGCTGAGCTTGCTCATGATGAGCTTGGCGGTGTCGTCGGCGGCGGCGCGCACGTACTGCGAGCTGTCCCCGAAGCACAGCAGCAGGTGCGGCAGCACGTGCACGATGTACGGCTCGAAGAGCCGCCCCAGCTTGTGGCACAGCATCTCGAACCCGAACAGAGCACCTTCACAAAATTATTAGTTAGCCAGATATACACACATAGACAGACACTGTAGCTGTAGTCCTTGATGGTTAATAGTAGATTGCCAGCATTTGCTTTTCCAGCCGAGACTAATATAAAGATTTTCTCAAAAATGGTGAATAATTTTGAAATAGAATAAACTTTTTCTCAAAATATATTATAATTTTCATTTAATTTTTATTCAAATTTTTTCTTAAGCTTTCCCGCCTTTTTTTTCACTAAAAATAAACTGCAGGTTTATGTTTCCACCGAACACACTACAAGCTGTTTCAGTCCCTATAAAAGAAGTCCGGATTTCCAACAAAATATCTGATACCGGCCATTAGACTTGGCTGTATACATACGACTTGTGCCATTTCCATTCCATGGCCTTTTTTATTTAAAAAAAAATGTGACTGATTGTAGGAGCGCTAATTTATTATTGTCGAGCTAGCGCGCCTGCAATCTTTTTAACTTTTTAATTTTTCGCTGACCATAAACTATGCACTTCACCTTCTGATATGTAAAGAATAATGTCAACTTTTACGGACATTTTTGAGAAAATCTTATCGTCTTTATGTCATAAATGAGCATACAATGCATCTCGCAAGTATACTCCATCTCAGGCCACATACCATCAGATTATGATGAAAGAAAATGCAAAGGAACAGGAGGCTTTACCTTCACGGTATTTGTAATTTTTCTTTTCCTGAATAGCTTCTGTGAGTTTCCCCATGACGTCGAGCTGCTTCAATGACAGGATTCCGAGACCTTTGATTATACCAGCGATACCGTACGCGGCGCCCTGCAAATAACAGCAAACCATAAAATAGACTACAATTAATAGAACCATACCACTTTATTTTCCGTTTAGGAATAAAACTCGTACCTTTCGGTCTCCATATTTCTCGGCTGTGAGCAGCTGTTTCATGAGCTTGTTCATGATGGCCGGAATCTCCCCTTCGAGTGCTGGAGAACATACTAAATGGGGCAGACAGTTGCTGACCGATTCTTGCACCTGGAAACAAAACAACCTTGATAAAGCCATCTCGAACAGGCGAATGAACAGTGCGGGGCGTAAGTGCTCTATCCCCCTCTATGGACGGACCGGTTCCTATTTACATATACAGTTTGTAGTCCTGCCGTAACCGAGCAGTTATGTTTCGCTATGCAGCCAGCGAGAGCTACCCGATCCGCCGTACTCATGTAGCGGTTTACTGTGAGTTCTAAGCACTACACACACCTTACATGGCACGGCACTATATTACATTACTTATTACTTCTCGATGATCAGCGGCGTTGGAGCAGTCACAGGCAGGATTATATACTTGGAGTAGTCGCCTTACCGTCAACCCAATGAGGGCTATCGCGTATGAATTCGCCACTAGAGGCGCTAGTGTAGCGTGAGGTCTCCGAAATGTCAAATCTCATAGTTTTTGGGTGAGCTACGCGGGTTTATTTATAATTAGAATAATTTTGTGAATATTTTGCAATATCTGAAATTAATTATGGCAAATATGCGTTCCGGGGCAATGAATGTCTGTGTTTTGAGACAGTTTTGTTTTTCGGAAACCTTTTTCCTCCCTTTTTTCCGAACAAAACGGGGACTATGCAACACTGTGGCATGCTCGATATTTTTATGGTACGGTTTTAAGGTGTATTAAATATGATTATAATCTAAACTTTGTCTTTACGCCCGTAATAACAGACTTTGAAAGCCATACTTAAAAACCTCACGCAACAGTGCGCCATCTAGTGAGACAAAAAACGATAGCCCTCATTGCGACAGGACCGATCTGTATGGTTCACGCAGCTTGTTGGAGGAACTGATGCTCAGCATCACATTTTACTTCAGTATGTTCGGCCGCGGCAGAGCCGGTGGTCGTGGCACTGACCTGCTGGCTGGGCGTGGACAGCGCGGCGATGAGCCGCAGCGTGATGGGCTTGATGCGCGCGTCGCCGGGCTCCAGGTGGCGCGCCAGCGAGCCCACCAGCAGCACCACGCTCTGCCGCACGGCGTCGTAGCCGCCCGACTTGGGCGCTTTGTCCAGGAAGTTCTCGAACACTGGCAGCTGACTGCCCAGGGTTTCCTGGACAACGAACAGTTTGTCAATACCAAAATATTGACACCTAGATTAACCGTTAATTTTGATTTCAGCGGTCATGGGATTGTATTGCACGACGCATAAAATGCCGAGGGCAAAAAAGTAAGGGTAAGGCTTAAAGTTTTTCGCCATGTTAATAAATAATCGCATAGAATTATTCTAACTCTGAAAGGTTAGAGTACAAATAAAGACTTGGTAGCAAATGGTAGACACCTACTAACGTTACATGTTATACAGTTAATCCTCTCTGTCACTACTTAATCATATGACTTGCTATAAGTCCTAGTAACTGATGTGGTGATAGAAAAATTAAACCACGCTGATATTGTAGTAAAAATCTTTATTAAGATAACCATAATTAATCTTAAATAATTCCTAAATTAATAAAAAAACCTTACATTTTTACAATCACACTATTGACGCGTTCACAATTGTATACAATTTGGAGATCCAAAACAATTAATAAGTGCGACTTGCGACAGATATTCAGACCCAGCTAAAATATACCTGTATTAGTCATGAATATTTTGAATATAATCTAATGTACATTATGCACCTGCGCAAATTAATAATAATAAATTTATTTGTAAACACATGGCTTATCTGTTTCTGTATCTCGGGACCTAGCAGTGCGTTGTATACATTGATTTTATTATGGAGACACGTCACAGATTATCAAACAGATAAGACAAAAAAAAACTAATTACACAATTTCGCTTAATTTGTGTTTGTGTTTTAAATTCTGTAATAAGTACGATCATCACGTTGACTTAATGACAAACGAAACTCAATGCAGATATTTTTAGCTTCACACAAAACACCCAACAGTCTACAATCAGTCTATCCAAGCTTCGAAGACATTCAAGACTACAGCTAAAAACTTGCAAAATATAAACGTACCAGATCCAACGTTAAAAATCACGCTCCACAGATAACTTACTTTACTAAAAACGTTTTTGACTACTAATGTTCTAAATTAAACTAATCAAAATAATAATTGCAAGTGCAGCCTCCTGGGTTTTCTCATTTCACATACAGTACAGAAGAAATAAATGGAACCTTTGTTTGAGGTCGAATATCTAAGTATACTATTTGGTAAGTAAAGGCGCAAGACACGTCGCCGGCGCATGTCTCTAACTCCACCTGAACATAATAAATATATGGGACAGATTGATAAGTACTGACACGCGTTGACATACGTGTCGCGGCGTCGGGTTTTAAATAATATGTCCGCACCTCAATTGCCGTGGAACAGCGTGTCGGCGTGGGTGTTGTGCCGCGGCACGAGGCGCAGCGGCAGGCCGTGCTTGGAGCGCAGCACCAAGCGGCCGGGGTCGTAGCTGAGACGGCGGCGCGTACTCTCGCACGGCTCCACGCGGTAGCGGCCCAGGAGCTTCATCAGGCACACTTTCGACTGCACCTGCGCGAATCTCATACCGATGCAGTTCCGAGGACCCAGTCCGAAAGGCAGGTACGCGCAGGGGTGCCGCCCTTCGGAATTCTCTGGTAGGAATCTGTCGGGGTCGAACTTGGTGGGGTTCGGCCAGTGTTTGGGGTCGTAGTGGATGCCACTGACGGAGACGAGCAGGCCCATGCCGCGCTCGACGGCGACGCCGGGCAGGTCGCAGCGCTCGAGCGCCTGCCGCGGGATGGGGTCCACCACCGGGTACATCCGCAGCGTCTCGTGGAACACGCGCTCCAGGTACACCATATCCTTGAGGCAGTCGATGGTGACGCGGTGGTCGTGCTGGAGCAGCACGTCGTGGATCTCGTGCGCGACGCGGTCCTGCACGCGCGGGTTGAGCGCCAGCTCGTGCAGCAGGAAGGCCATGGTGGTGGCGCTGGTCTCGTAGCCGGCGGCGTAGAACACGAAGGCCTGCGCCGCCATCACGTCCTCGGTGACGCGCAGGCTGCGCTCCTTGTCGCCCTCGTGCCGCTTCAGGCCGTGGATCTCGCCCGCCGCCCGCAGCTCCAGCATCAGGTCCATGAAATCCTTCCTGTTGGACGCGACGCCGTTGCGCTCTCGCAGGATGTCCTTCACGAGCCCGTAGAAGAAGTCTTTGATCACCGCCGGCCAGAGCGACATGTCGAATCTCTTCAGGATGCCCGGCAGCATCATCTCCAGCTCGACGGTATAGTTCGAAGCGAAGATGAGATTGTCCAGTTTGTCGAATACGCCGTCGACGTCGTTTATGTCGATGTCGATACCGAAGGCGCACGCGCCGATGTTTGCGATCGTGAATCTCTGGATCAGCGTGTGGACGTTCTGTTCGGGAGAGCGTTCGACGAGCGGCTCGAGGTACCGCAGGAAGCGGTCGCCGCGCTCGGTCATGAGATAGAGCATGTTCTTGAGCTTGCCGGTGGTGAACATGGGGGACAGGCGGGTCCGCAGCACGCGCCAGTCGTCGCTCTCCGCGTTGAACAGGTTGAAGCCGAGCCCCTTGTTGCTGAAGCTGAAGCCGCGGTCCACGAAGTTGTCGAACTGGCGGATCATGACGTGCTTGAGCACGTCCAGGTCGCGCACCAGCAGGCAGGGGTGCCAGGCGCGGTACAGCCCGACCACCTTGTCCTCGGGGTGCTCCTCGTAGAACTTACGGTAGCACTCGTTGTACGTGATGCGGCGGAGCGTCGTGCTCTTTACGTTGCCGAACAGCGGTATAGGCTTGGGGCCGTTCACTCCGCGCTTCTCCCAGTACGAGAAGTTGCGGACGAGGAACAGATAGACAAGAAGCGCGCCGCTGGCGAGACCGAGCATCACGACGAGCGCTATTGCGAGAGCCATTGTGGTGAGCGGGATAGACCGCGCTGAAGACAGTGGCGCAGAGTTCAACGCGGGTCTATTTATTACAATTGTAATCGCGACAAATCCTTATTTTACATGAATTATGTCGATCTCTTATCAGATAATCAATTAACTTGTACGTTCATCGCCAGGGAGCGTACAAATCGTACCGATCAATGACAGACCAATGAGGACAAGCTACATACAGCATGTTTCAGGTTTTACGTTTAATTATCGTTACCGTTATACCTTATAATAAAAATAGAATTATTATCAACTATGAATCCAGAAGAAAATTGGACTAGTAGATTCTTTTATTTAGACATATTTAAACAATAGCCGCATAGGAAATAGTATCTTATCTTTACTTTATACACATGATTAACTGCTGGGACGTATATTCTTTTGATATTCATCAAAAAAGTAACATTATTTTAAATACAAAATGATACCGCAAATACATATAAATATCCATAGGCTAACTTGTTTATGCCAGTGTTATCTGTATTAGCAGGAAATCTTCAAACAAAACAAAATTTTCAAACGATGATTACTCGTAAGTTATTAGCATATCGATCAAGATTAGTAGATAGAAATAATCGAATCTAACAAATAGCACTATGATAAAAAAGACCACATGCACTACGGCTGGTACTGTTATATCTGGAAAATGAGTCTCACATAACGAGTGTCATTCACATCGGAAAAACAAACTGAAACATAGATGCACAGAAAAACCATAAAAAGAGACAAGCGCTGGGAATCGAACCCAGGTCCTCAGCATTCCGTGCTGCGTGCCATACCCCTACACCACCACTGGACAGGAGTACAGACACAAATTACTCCTATGCACCACATATCTCAGCTTGTTTGTTTCTTATTTAGTCACTTAAGCAGCGACACTAGCAACATCAAAAAGACTCCAAAAACCAAGCCAAGTGTGAATCAACTCACACACGCACGAAAGTTTCCGTGTTTCCGTACTAACGAGCGCTATTATTAAGATAGGTAAGAAGAGAACCCGTTTTAGGGTTCCGTAGCCAAAATGGCAAAAACGGAACCCTTATAGTTTCGCCATGTCTGTCTGTCTGTCCGTCCGCGGCTTTGCTCTGGGACTATCAATGCTAGAAAGCTGTAATTTTGCACGAATTTCTCTGGGATCCTATAATTGGCTCTGTGTTGCTATTCCTACTACATATATTGTGTTATTAGCTGGTGGTTCTCCTTAAATAAATAAATATTTATATATGTAAAGTATGCCGACAAAATGGTACAATAAAAAAATCATTTTTTTAGAGTATCTCCCATAGATGTAAAGTGGAGGTAATTTTTTTTCCCTCATCCAACCTTATAGTGCGGGGTATCGTTGGATAGATCTTTTAAAACCATTAGGGGGTTGCTAAAACGATTTTTCGATTCAGTGATTTGTTTGCAAAATATTCAACTCTAAAGTGAAAATTTTCATTAAAATCGAGCGTCAAAATCAAAAGCTACACCGGTCAATAAGCACAGCACTGTTTCTTAAATCATCTCGTAAATTTATAGGTGGTGTGACGCAGAATAACATAACGATGTTGTTACACTTTTTAAATATTTCTTAGACTATATATGTCTCTTGACCTCCACTTCTCCTTAGGTATTCAAAGCTACATCCGGCCACTCGCTCAGTTCCGCGTGTAAGTCATTACGCCCCAGCCTGCCTTGCCGTCGGTGGCCGTCGAGCGGTATCCGCCATGTGGCTGAGTAGTGCGTACGCCCATCTTTGAGGGTACATCCGGCAGATGTACCCGGCGCACGGCGGCTAGGCGGTCGCTTTCCCGACATCAGCGATTCGAGTTTTAGAGCGCAACAGGGTATTCCGGATTCGATGAATCCTTTTAACCCGTAGTAGGCTGTGCTGCATAGCTCGTTGGCAAACCAATTTGGATGATACTAAAGTAGGAATCCCAAAAATTATATTCGATTAACTTTTGCGCAATAAATTCAAAATAGTTCGAAGTCATGTCCGTTTCGGTACTCGAATCACCTGATAAATGTTGTTTACCTTCCGTTTGAAACAAGCAAGCGCGTAATCTTAAAAATAAATTCAACTCTTTAGGGCAATAAATGCTTATCTACGGACGAACTGGTGCGCAAGAGTGCAAATCGAGTGCGCTTGCATCAATGTCAGTACAGGGATATCCAGTTCGCATCAATATTATCAGACATTGATCGATTGACATTCAAATATTTTTAACTAACTTCAAAATAAGGAGGAGGTTAACAGTTAATCGGATTTTTAAATGTTGTTTTCCGATTTCTCGATCAAAGCTGGACCGAATTGACGAAATTTTTTAGTTTATTTTTTATTTTTTATTCGACTGGATGGCAAACGAGCAAGTGGGTCTCCTGATGATAAGAGATCACCACCGCCCATAAAAATCTGCAACACCAGGGGTATTGCAGATGCGTTGCCAACCTAGAGGCCTAAGATGGAATACCTCAAGTGCCAGTAATTTCACCGGCTGTCTTACTCTCCACGCCGAAACACAACAGTGCAAGAACTGCTGCTTACGGTAGGATTAGCAAGCAAGATGGTGGTAGCAGTCCGGGCGGACCTTGCACAAGGTCCAGTCAAGGGCAAAGATATCGACACGGCCAAAGTTACAAAAATATGTATACACGACTTTATGCACTTAACATTAAGGCCGTGTATACTAGTGATGTAACGAATATTCGCATTCGCGAATATTTGCATATTTTTGCATATTCGCATTCGCAAAATTTCTGCGAATGTTTTGCGAATATGAATATCAGAAAAAAATACAATTATTAGATAATAGATAGGTTAATAAAATCAAAATACATTAATTTCTTAATCTCGTAATCACATTATCAGTCTTCACTTAATCATTTGGTATTATTTATTTATTTACTTTGCGATGCGTTCGTATAAAGTAGGTAATTCTCGGTACAAACGGAACGCACTTCGTTCGAACGAGACTGCCATAGACAATTTGGCGCCAAAACGAAAAACTGAATATTCGCATTCACGAATGTCGGCAGCAGATATTCGCATTCGCGAATGTTCAAAATATGACATTCGTTACATCACTAGTGTATACATATTTTTGCAACTTTGGCCGTGTCGATATCTTTGCCCTTGACTGTCCTACCACTTGCAACTGTCTGAAAGATTATAAAGTGATTTGGACATTTTTTATAGTCTATACAAATTGCTTTGTTAATGACATTCATATGAGTATGACAGATAACAGAGCCTAAATTATTTCTTCTTTTGGGCACTATGAGCGCTGCGATAGATATAATTACCCCCACCTAGTACTTCGCAGCCTCCCAATAGCAGAATGTGTGTGTGGGACTGACCTTTCCGTGCAGGTCGACGATGGCCATGGCTGCGTTGAGCATCTCGGCGCGCACGGGGTCGGCGCGGTCGGCCAGGCCGCGCTCCACGAAGAAGCGCATGGCGTCGGGCACGTGCCGCGCGCGCAGGTGCGGCGCCAGCGCGTGCAGGGCCAGCGCCGCGCCGCGCCGCGCCCCCCACTCGTCCACCGCCTCCTCCACCACGTGCCCGAACTGGTCCAGCTTCGCCGGGATCAGCTGGACACATTTGGTACGTTACAGAGGAACAATCGTCACCCTTCCCGCTGACATGGGCGTGACATGCTAGTTGCGACAGTTATCAGAGAGAATTAGTGTCCACATGAGGATGTGACAATAGATCAGCAGCTTTTAGATCACTGCTGTTGGTTAATCAATCAATTTTCAATTAATTAATTGCACTACAAGTTTTCATAAAATTAACCTACAACAATAAAAAAAAAACAATAGCATGATATAAGAGTCGTTTTCGACTGCAGCACTGACTAAGAATCTGTTATTATTTCTGGTTGAGGTTGACGGACGGACGAAACGGATGACGTTAAACTCCTTGATGCCAAGAATCGTCATGGGTGTCTAGTCTAGCACTTAATCGATTATTAATTGTGCATTCAATTGCCAACCTTGATTGGTAGTTAAATCGTTTTGTGTAAAGCTAAGGGGCTGTTTCACCATCCATTGATTAGTGTTAACTGGCAGTTAAGTGTGATGCCGTCTCTATTTGTTTTGTTCGAATAGACGGAGACGGCATCACATTTAACCGTCGGTTAACGCTAATCAATGGATGGTGAAACAGCCCCTAAATGTAACAATAACTAACCGGTAGCTTAGCCGAGTAGACATCCTGCAGCGCCCTGAGCACCTGCGCGCGCGTCATGAGCGGCTGCTGCGCGTCGTCGTCGGGGGGCGGGGGCGAGTCAGCTGGTGCGCGTGCGTCGACGCGCGCCCGCACCAGCTGCGCCAGCGCGGCGGCGGCTGCGCGCTGCACGGGCTCGGCGGGGTGCTGCACCTCGTCCAGCATCAGCGCGAACAGCTCGCCCGCCGCCGCCCAGCTGCCCGCCTCCGGGACCTGCTCCCACAGCTGCGACGCTAGCTTCCTGATCACATACATCAAACTCGAATGACATCTATCGAGTCGACGCGCAATCGGCAAAAGCCGATGGTATAAAGATTTATGTCCACGCTAAAAAGGCATGGTTTGGCTCATCGACGCCTTTTTCGCTCTTATTGCGTAGACATAAAACTTTTTCTATCGACTTTTGCCGATTCCGCGGCGATAGTTGCAGTGAAACCGTAAGGCGGGCTTGCGAGGACCAGAGTTATCTGCAAACCATTTCTTTCTACACTCATCTTAAGTGCTGTGCAAGAAAGACATGGTGAAAACGACTGTGATTCCAATTGTGTTAGATAGCCCTCAGATTCAACGATTACATTTTTAAATGATATTGTAACGGATAACTCACGTCTTAAACCGAGTTTAGCTCAACATGTTTCGGGCTATTTCGTAGCCCTTCTTCTCAGGAGCACGCGACTCATAAATAAAGCCCGAAACATGTCGAGCTAAACTCGGTTTAAGATGCTAGTTTCATGCTCAAAATTACATTTTTAACCCTGAACCGTGCAATACCAGCCCTAAATATCTATAAATATTCTTGTAACTTCGATAATATCGATCATTTTGTAGTTGACGGCACCGTTTTTATCCTTTTAATGCGCGAAACCGTAATGAGTTCACTCACTTGTTATCGTCAGAGACATCTAAGGTGGCGACGAGCAGTCGCTTGGTGATTTCCAGAGCAAACTCTTTGTCCTCGAACAGTGGCGGCAGACAGTTGGCGATGCGTAGCAACGTGCGCAGGGCCGCGTCGCGGACCACCTGCAGACACCAACGGGCTTATAAACGACCCAAGATACAAATACCACACAACAGCCTTATGAAAAACTAGTTTACTCGCGGCTTCGTACCCGTAAACTATTCGATCTAGTAGTCACAATTGAAATTCCGGGATTTTACAAAATTTCCCTGGAAATCCCAAAATTTGGAGAGAGGGAGGATTATAAGGTTTTAAACTTTCGTGATTTTGCTAGGCAGACTTCACACCCCACAATTCAGTCTACTCGTGACCACGGCCGCTGCAATGTTGCCGAAACGTCGACGTACTTACTCGTGTGTGTTAGCGTGATAAGTCCCGTTGGTGGTATTTTGACTATGAGGGGGAGAGTTGATGATTTTTAATTTCGCTCGATAATATTGTTGTACTAGGTACAGTCGAGTTCATAAGTATGTGAGCAAAAATTTGATCTAAACACGACTTTATTGTTAACGGCGTAGAAGCGTGTTGAGATATTTTTGATCAATTTTTGCTCACAAGTTTATGAAGTCGACCGTACATAATACCGAAACACTTTAGACGTGTATAATGGAAGTATTAGAACTTGTTAAAATGCATGCGTGTCACCTCCTGCGGGGACTGCAGCCCGGCCAGCAGACAGACGACGTCGTCGCGCGTGACGTGCGCGCGCGCCGCCATCTCGCCCGTCTCCAGCAGCGCCACCGTGCACGCCGCCTGCACGCGCCCGCTCGTGCTGCCTAAGGCATAACAAATGCTCCTTCTTAATGGTCCCTGCACGCAAGGGGTCATGCACGACTGAATGGATGGATAGCGTCAAAAGTGTGATGCATCAGGATCTATTTATCACTTGATGTGAAGTGCATATGAGGTCCAAGGTTCAGTAACAGCCTATTCACTGTAATCAAGATCTAAGCTCTAATTAACTTAGAAAATAATTTGGTTCCTTTCAATGTTGGTTATGTATCAAGACCATCGGGTTTATACAATGGTGTATTGGTACTTGTTGCCTGTCGAAAGCGTGTTACTGAACTGAACAATGGATGATCGTTAATATCAGAACGTTAGCCCAGCGTAATGCGCCGCGTGCGCCGCCACACGCCTGCAACGCGCGGGTACTGACCGACCAGGTCGATGAGCGTGCGAAACATGTCGGCAGTTGGGAACAGCGCGGGCTGCAGCAGCGCGTCGGGCGAGCGCTGCGCCGCGTGCGCCGACACCACGCCCAGCCCCGCCAGCATGGCGCCCTCCGACGCGCGCACCGCGCTCAGCGACATGCCTGCGACACAGAACATCCTGGTACAGTTAGCGGCAACATGCAACACTCTCCTGTGAAATAAACTCTATAGAAAAAAGTTTGTATTTATTCAAGTCAAGATTGTTTACCTTAGTTGTACTGCTAAAAAAATATAAGTAAAACGGTTGCTAACCCACCATAATCAAAAAACCGAATCACACTACAGAATTTTATTGTTGAATACGAAAAAAAAAGTTCTGCTGTCTCTGGTATTCTGGACATAGTCTTTGATGGCGTAATTCAGCAGTACAGCAATAGCCAAAGGGCGGCTCCAGATTGGAGGATGCCTTAGCTTTGAACGGCTGCTAAAAAGTAGTTCTGATATTCAGGTCAGTCGCCACTAACACATCTAAAACCAAAAGGATCCGCCTGTGGATCTCTACGAAACTTCTAACCAGTTGCAAATCGACTCTGTCCAAATCGTCTTTGTTTGTTGTTGTCGTTTGTATTTTCCAGCATGCTTACCGAGTTTAAGCAGCGGGAAGATGTAGCAGAAGCCGGGCGCGTCGAGCGGCTTGCCGGGCTGGTCCTTGCCGCCGACGGTGGCCTCGTGCAGCAGCGAGATGGTGCGGACGGTCGCCTTGTCCAGGTGTTCCTCCTCCCACGCAGGGTCCAGGTCGCACTGCGGCTTGTGCAGCCTGCCAACATTATGAACGACCAGTATTAATACGCCGGTCCACTCGACTCTTCAAACATGCGAGCGTTCACAGATTACTCTCACAGAATCTGTTTTAATACGTTTTTGAAGTCTAATTTAATTGCAATCCAACGGATACATTCCAGTAAAAATAACTTAAGTCCTATTTTTTTTGACGGTGGAACTGAACGTCCACTGAACCACAACAGTCAGTTGTTTATATGTCATTGCATACTCTACTTTGCGTCTAACCCAATAAGGTCTCTATTATATTGGTGCTTACGTTCGGTTCATTTCGGCGTTTGACAACACTCATCAACATTCATTTGTGCAGGTGGTAGGACCTTGCGCAAGGTCCGCCCGGATTGCTACCACCATCTTGCTCGCTAATCCTGCCGTGAAGCACTGTTTAACCAGCCATTGAATAATTTTATTTGACGGATAAATGTGATATCGTCTCCGTCTATTCGAGCAAAACAAACAGAGACGGCATTAAGATTTATCCGTCAAATAAATTGAATCAATGGATGGTGACACAGGGGGTTAGTTTAATTTGGACAGTATGGTTATAGTACCTGAGCGTGAGCGCGTGCACTTGTTCCTTGAGCGGGCTGGGCGGCAGCAGCGGCAGCCGGCGGTGCGCGGCGGCGGCGGCGCCGGCGGCCAGCGGCGACCGCAGCGCCGCAGCAGCGCCGGCACCACGCGCCGCGCGTGCACGCACAGCGCCGGCGCCGAGCCCGCGCCCACCGCGCCCAGCAGCGACACCGCGATCTCCACTTGCTTGTTCAACTGAAAAAAAAAAAGCAATAATTTAAAGTCTTCCATCATCGTCCTATACCCCTTAATTTGGGTCCGCTTTAGCTGTCCGTTTCTTTCATTCAGCACGGTTGAGTTAGAAGATACTGCCCAATACACACTAGAGGTGTGCCCAGCTGGGGTAAACCAGAGACAAAATCTTGCTGCAGTCGTGGGCCCCAATTTGTCTCTATCATCCCTGGTTCAGGCAATGACCGGATGCGTGGAGGGCAGCCATTTTCTTCTGCGAGGAAGTGATGTCGCAGAAAGAAAGCGCCGAGCGGGCCAGGGAGTTCAGCCCGCTAACAGACCCTACGCGCCGCAGGAGAGCCGGGCGCCGGCGTATCGCCCAAGATTGCCAGCTCCCTCCCTAACTAAGGACCTCAGGACACGGGGACGTCCGTGACCCGCAAGTGCAAGGTCCTTGAGGAGAATGGCGTGCCAAATGTTCCTGGCACGCCATTGCTGGAAAAGGGGGACCAGGAATGGCTCTCCCAGAAGATGAATCCGGAAACGGATAACCGCCCCCTGGCGATGTAGCGGGTTATACCGGTGTACCGCTGCGTCGCCGGCAAGGCGGCGAGGAAGGAACATTCCGGGGGTTTTAGTGGGTCAAAACCCTACATAACCTCATCGCCTCCCCGTGGATACCCCCTATCTGGCAGCAGATTTCCCCCGGGAAAAAAAAGGTTTGCGTCTAGCAGGGGACAAATTAAGAACACATGCGTTTCAATTCATCTTACTTCAGACCTTAAATCCATTTTGATAGTAAATCAGAATATATTAATTTACGTATAAAACGTCTGTATCTTACAAATGTATTTAAAAACTCTGAAGTCGGGAGCAGGTTAGTTTTTATAAAAATAAATTAATACAAGCTTTATTGCTGACTGTACTTTTTGTTGGCTGCACTTGCATTGTCATCCAAACTACATATCCGAGAGCTAAAATTAAATCAAATACCACATTGCAAGTTAAATGATAACTTGTAAAAACAAACTTTTCAGCTTTATTATATTAGTTAGTATACATGCATCAACTTACAGCGGTCAACCTCTCGCGTATAGCGCTCTCCTTGGCCAGTTGCGCCTTAATAGCTTCCTTCTGTTTCGCGGACATCGGCGCCTGCAAAAAACAAACACTGATTAAATAAAAGCTTCATATTTCTCTTAACAAACTATTTTACACAATGTCTCGAGTGGCCTTCAGAAAAAACCACGTGATAAAGGCATCTGCTAAGTCGCGCGGGTGCACGGCTTGGCGCTCGTGAGGCGTGCTGTTTCAAAAGATTTTAATAGAGCAGAGACCCGCCCCACGCGTCGCAGGCTCTATTGGAAGACATGAAACAAGCACGCCCTGCGAGTTAACGGGTATGTATTATAAGACCAACAAATCATAATACCTACAGTTGAAATGTCGACGCATAACACATCTAAATTCAGAATACCGAATGTACAAAATACCGACAACCGATACACCGAAGGTCGAAATATCTATTTTTAAATGACCGAAAGTACAAAATCCCGAAAATGGGGTATGTATTATAATACCGAAAAATCATATTACCTACAGTCGAAATATCGACACTTAACAAATCGAAATTCAGAATACCGAAAGTACAAAATACCGAAAGCAAAAAAAAGTTTGATATGTGCGAGCGAGCGAAGCGAGCGAGCAAGACGGTTCGAGGCAAAAGCGACTTGGATAGGTTAGGTTCAGAAGGCTAAGGCGGGAGCGAAGCGGAGCGTAGCTCCCGCCTTAGCCTTCGATGTTAGGTTTTTTTTATAGCAGCCCGGATAATATTGCTTCACAAATGATCTTTGCTGTTGAATCTTATCCAACCTACTTTCTTAGTGGCAGTTAAGTATCTTGCCTGCTATAAAAAAAAACCTAACATCGAAGGCTAAGGCGGGAACTACGCTCCGCTCCGCTCCGCTTCGTTCCCGCCTTAGCCTTCTGAACCTAACCTATCCGAGTCGCTTCTGCTGCGAACCGACTTGCTCGCTCGCTTCGCTCGCTCGCACAAATCTTTTCCTGCTATATTTGTTTCGTTAATGGTATAACGGCAGTTTCGGTATTTTGATTTTCGACATATTGATTGTCGATTATTTTACTTGTAGTGATTATGACTGTTCGGCATTATAAGTTTTCGACCTTTCGAGTGTAGGTATTTTGATCTTCGGGATTGTAGTCTTCGGGTTTTAGGCAGCCGGTCAAATGTACTTTCGGGATTTCAAACTTTCGGTCATATATCCATTCGACGTTTTAATATTCGGCCTTCCGTCCATAGGTCTTGTGAAATTCGGTCTTTCGTTTATCGGTATTATAATACATACCCGAGTTAGCGAATGTCCTAAAGCTGTGGGTACCTCTTTGAGTTTCCCCTCGCGGCGGCGCTTGTCGTCCAGCTCGCGGCGCAGCTGCAGCTCCTCGAGCTGCTCCTTGTAGCTGTACGCTTTGCTCTCGCGCTTCAGGTTCATGGCGTTGCTGTCCTCGTTGCTGGAAGGACCAACACGATGTTAAATGTTAACATTATACCGACAGGACTTTAGTATAGACACGTTAATATGATGGGTAGATCCGCGATCATTCAAGCATTTTTCGACCCCAACAGCCATCTGTTGTCAGTCGACAGTGCTGCAATATTATGCTGAGTGGGGCCCAAACCACCTCCGCGCTCCAACGCGCTCCCCCCTCCCAGCGTCCCCCCACTCACCCGGGCACGCCGCTCTTGTCGTACAGCTCGCCCTCGCTCGTGAGGTAGGTGAAGTACTCGTGGCGCGTGACGCGCAGCAGCGCGGGCTCCTGCAGCGCGCGCAGCGCCGCCGCCACCGCCGCGCCCGCCACCTCTGCGCTCCACACTGACAGCGTCGACACCACATTCGACAGCGTCTGCGGAACCATACTTTCGTCAAACAAACGCCACTGGAAATCTTCAGATGATATACTCGTATTACACCGAATTTTAATAGATATAGGAAACTGGGGAAACTTTCCATTATCAATTTCGCTATGATTTCTTTGCCACATGTATGGGATTTCAACATCACATTAGTAGCATAAAGGTTCCACGCGATACGTGATTCAGTTTCCTCAACTGCAATGTAATTTCTCTGCCATATTTGCAAAATCTTTTACAAACTGAAGGTCGACTGAGAATTGTAGTCAACTACCCCGTTTTGACCTCCGAAATAAACGGATAAGTTGGTTTGATTTGCGATGGCCAGCTGCCGGTCTAGAAACGTCACGTGTCCAGCCAGCCCTGCGTATAGTATGCCGTGCTTTGTCTGTGACAAGCCGGTGTGGTAGGCTCAAGCTCACAGTAGTTCATACAAGGTACATTTTGTCGCGTATGTCGGAATGTTCTGCCTCGCCGTAGAAACGTCGGCCTGCTGGGCGGAAGTTACCACCTGTTCCTCACCTCGCTGGGCGTATAGTTGCCGACGTATGTGTTCTTGAGGTTATTGGCGTAGAGCGCGACCAGTGTCTTGGGGTCGAGCCGCAGGTAGCGCGCGGTGCGGGCCCACGCGCGGCGCCCCGCACCGCACGCCAGCGGGTGGTGGCTCGCACGGAGCGCGTCTATGGCCAACAGCTGCGCGTCTTGCTCCGTATAACCTGAGGACAACATGCTCTTAGATGAATAACTAGCACTTTGTTAAACCTTTGCCAAGCCCCGCGAATTCAGATACGCTACCACAAAATGAAACACAGTTTTATATTGTTACTGGCTTTTGCCCGCGGCTACGCCCGCGTGGAATTCGATTATCGCGCGCTGTTCCCTCGGGAACTGTGCATTTTTCCGGGATAAAAAGTAGCCTATGTCACTCTCTGGTCCATAAGCTATCTCTATGCCAAAAATCACGTCGATCCGTTGCTCCGTTTCGACGTGAAAGATGGACAAAAATACTCACAAACATACAAACACACACTCTTTCGCATTTATAATATTAGTATGGAAGTATGGATTGTTAACCCATGAAGAGTTAATTTAAAAACGAATCATGTTTTTAACGATTTCAATTAATTTCGTACCAAATCAATTGCAAATTTAGCAGGGTCGAATATTTTTGTGAACATTTATGGATATTTTGTTTGAATTGGAAATAAATGATTATTATTATTCTCTTTATTTATTTTTCATTCTTAGGGTTAGGTTTTATAATAGTTATAAGAAGTAAAATACAGAAAAGTACATACAAAATAAAAATATTATAAAAACCTAACCTAGTTTGCCGCCGGTAACGGGGTAGGGCCCAAGCTACCGGTGGTCAGGGCCGCAGAGTGAGGAACCTCCGGACGATGCGTGCCGTGTCCAGAAGTACCGCCTTCTGTATCTGGCCCTTGATCCAGCCATCTAGCGAGAGTCTCTTGAGATGTTGGTCGAGACTCTTCGCTATTAGACCGTTTGCCGAAACGACTATCGGGACAATGATCGTCGAGTCAACATCCCACATAGCAGTCACCTCGTGAGCCAAGTCAAGGTACTTGCTGAGTTTGTCCTTCTCGGCCTTCACGAGGTTCTCGTCATGTGGGATGGTGATATCAACGAGCACTGCCTGGCGGTTTGATCGATCTGTCAGCACGATATCAGGCTTATTGGCTACAATAGTCCTGTCCGTGATGACAGATCGATCCCAATAGAGCGTGGCACGACCATTTTCAAGAACTGGCGCAGGGACATACCTATAATACGGCACCTCAGAGTCTACAAGGCCGTATCGAAGA
Organism: Choristoneura fumiferana; assembly: GCF_025370935.1. Taxonomy (NCBI): domain Eukaryota; kingdom Metazoa; phylum Arthropoda; class Insecta; order Lepidoptera; family Tortricidae; genus Choristoneura; species Choristoneura fumiferana. The sequence goes on along the minus strand of NC_133476.1, from coordinate 21,814,541 downwards.
GCAAGTTGCTGGTGGATAATCCTGGCTACTAAGTTATGTCTGTGCAAATACTCACCGTTAGCAAGATGAGAACAACCGGAGATAATATGCCTGAGTGATTCCCCAGGACGGCGGCATGCCCGACAAATGTCGACCGTACCGTCCTTCAGGATATACCTCCGGTAGTTGTTCGTCATGATAACTTCGTCAGCAATTGCACACACAAACCCTCGGTTTCCCCAAAGAGGTCCCCGAAACGTAGCCAGGTCACCGACGCGAGAAGGTCTACATCAGGCCCTGTTAGGGTCTTGTAGAACCGCCCGTGTAGCTCCTTGCTCTTCCATACGTTCTTGCGATCTTCCGTGCTCATTACCATAGGACTGCGCCAATTTTCGTTTGCCAAGGATAGCGGGGTGAGGTGTCTGTCTACTGCCACAACATCGCGATGCATCCCACACTCGTTGCTAAGGAAATAATTCCTGTAAGCGCTGGGGGCTCACATTCGACGATGAGTGAGAAAGTGGGAGAAATGGGAAAGGACTTACGTGTGGTGAACTGGCTTTCGCAGCGGTAACGCCGCGAAACGGAGATGAGCTGATGTAGTCCTTTCTCTGAGGACTGAGCTGGATTGACACTGCACTGTCACACTTTTACAAGTTCTAGTACCGGCCGGTAGGTAGCATATATCGAGCTAAGCGAGCGCGGAGCGGAGCGAATGATATGACCTCTCGCGGCAGCTTCGATTACTTGACTGGCGGCGGGCGATGCGCTCGCGCCGCGCTTCGAATGAGTGAGTGAGCGAATGATTCAGGAGATGAATGGTTAGTCGTCCCGCGTGGCGGGAACATCCTGGGGGCCGGGGAAAGGCCTCTTCTTGAGCTGAATCCAACGGCAGCCTGGCTATCTTAAGCACAGGTCTGCGCAGATGTCCGTGAGCCGTGTCCAGATCCACCACTCGGATCACTCCATCCTTTCCAGGTATTGTGCGGGTAATTCGTCCCAGCCTCCATTGGAGCGGTGGGAGGTCATCTTCTTTTATGAGCACGAGTTCGCCAACTTGAGGAGGTGAGGAAGGGGAAAGCCATTTGGAGCGGGTTTGAAGGGTATGGAGGTAGGATCTGGTCCACAATGTCCAAAAGCGTTGAGAGAGAGCTTGTATGAGCTGAAACCGTTTTAGAGCAGAAATTGGTCTATCGTTAAAAGACGGTTCGGGCAGAGCAGTGAGCGGACGGCCTATTATAAAATGACCGGCAGTTAAGGGTTCAAAGTCCGATGGGTCGGACGAAAGTGGGCAGAGAGGTCGAGAGTTGAGTACGGCCTCGATTCGGGCCAGCAGTGTGCAGAATTCCTCAAAGGTAAGGTGTTGTTCACCAATTACACGGTAAAGCAACTGCTTTGTTGATTTCACATTAATTTCATGTAATGCGCCAAACCAGGCCCCCTTTGGGGGTTTAACAACCAGGTTATGTGCTGACTTGCAAGTTTGTGTGTGATTGCATCATTATTTGCCATGAGAAAGTTCTGAACGTCAATGAGCTGATTTCGAGCGCCTACATAATTCGTGCCGCAATCTGATCTAATCAAAATCGGTCTTCCACGTCGCGATACAAACCGTTGTAAAGCAGCGAGAAAGGCTTCTGTGGTTAGAGCGGAGACGGCCTCCAAGTGAACCGCCTTAGTTGAAAGGCACACGAATATGCAAAAATATGCTTTCAAAAGTTTAACGTTTCGCAACGTGCTAGACTTAACGAGAAACGGGCCGGCAAAGTCAGTCGTCACTTGGCTAAATACGGGCTGAGGGGTAACTCTATCTGCTGGAAGGTCACCCATAAGTGGGGCGTCAGGTTGAGCGCGACATCGGAAACATCTAATACATTTAAACACCCGACTTCGGATTGCCCGCCGTGCGGACAGTATCCAGAATTGCTGACGTAAAATAGCATGTAAAGTGTCGGCGCCAGGATGACAGTATATTTTATGGCAGTGATCAATGATGCGGTCTACGAGTGGGCTAGAGCTGGGTAGAATGAGTGGATGTTGAGCGTCGTACCGAATTGAGGCGTGAGAGAGACGGCCACCGACTCTCAAGAGACCGTCTTTCAGAAATGGTGAGAGGCGCTGAAGTCGCGCGGTACAAAGCTTATTCGTTTTAAGGCGATGAATATCATCAGCAAACTCATTTTGCTGAACAGAGCAGACCCAGAATAACAGAGCGTCCTTACGCTCATAAGCTGTGAGCGGACCAAAGCGTCGTACTTCGGGATTGTGTCTACAATTGAAAATAAAGCGCTTGATACAAGCCGTCACTCCGACGAGCTTGTCAAGAGAGCTGAAGCGGGTAAGCAAGTCGTGATCGAGATCGGGTATTGCTATATGAGCTGGAACCTTTTTTGGCTTAAGGCCTGGTAATACATGATGACCCAAAGCTGTCGGCATCTGGGGCCAGGTGCTCGGAGGTTCTTTGAGCCAACTAGGAGACCACCAGAGGTCATGCTTTGAGAGAGATTGGGCTGACATTCCTCTGCTTGCACAGTCGGCTGAGTTGAGATGCGTGGGAACATGTCTCCACGTGGAGCTGATTGGACTAGACGTTATTTTACTAACTCGGTTGGCCTCGAAAGTTTGAAGTCGGTGAGGTGACGTGTTTAGCCACGCTAAAACGATCGTGCTATCTGACCAACAGGTATGCTGGTCGATAGTAATGTGAGCAGACAATTTAGTTGACACCCTAGTCATGAGCTGTGATAAAAGAGCTGCAGCTGATAGCTCCAGTTTTGGGATTGTGAGCCGATTCTTGATAGGCGCAACCTTTGACTTGGCAATGACTAGATTTACATTGACCTGTCCATTGGCATTGAGCTCATGAAGGTATATGACGGCACCGAAACCAGCTTCTGATGCGTCTGCGAATCCGTGCAGCGAGTATGTAGACGTGGGCTTATATTTGCAAATGTGCCGAGGTATACGGAGACATGAGAGTTGAGGCAGATCTTCTGAAATGTGCTGCCATTCCGTCTGGATTTCATCGGGAGTGGGCTCGTCCCATCCCAGTTTCAGAAGCCATAACTTTTGTAATAGAATCTTTGCGCGGAATATTACTGGTGTAACCCAACCGTTGGGGTCATAGAGAGACGCCACTGTGCTGAGGATAGAGCGCTTGGTGATTTGGGTAAGTGGGGGGAGAGAGATGCGATAAGTGAACTCATCCGATTGAGGAATCCATTGAATACCCAATACTTTAATGGAATTCGATTCCGGTCTGATGTCAAAGTCTTTAGGCATGTCACACTGGTCATCTGGAAACCGTTCAAGGAGCTGGGAAGAGTTTGAGGTCCATTTACTGAGCTGAAAGCCACCTAGGGCAAGTAGGTTAATTAACTCGGTTTGGAGTGCTCGAGCAGACTCCACGGAATCATGACCACAGAGTATATCGTCAACGAAAATTGAGTGGCGTATTACTTGAGCAGCTTGAGGATAGCGGTGACCTTCGTCATCGGCTAGTTGGAGCAGAGTGCGGATGGCATGGTACGGGCTTGACCGTAAACCATACGTGACGGTATTGAGCGCATATGTGAGCAGCGGCTGGTCGGGGGAGGACCGCCAGAGAATGAGTTGATACTGTCTATGACCTGGGTGGATAAGTATGTTCCTGAACATCATTTTGATGTCAGTACTGAAGACTACCGGATGTGTCCTAAAAGACATGATAATGTCAACAATATCCTGTTGGAGAGCGGGACCTGTGTGCAGACAATCGTTGAGACTGACGCCATTTGAGCTTTTGCTGCTACCATCAAATACAGTGCGGAGCTTATCTGACCCCGATTTGAAGATGCCATGATGAGGGATGTAGAAGTGAGGCTTGTTTGCGAAGGTACTTGGGTGACAAGGTGACATGTGTCCCAAGTTGAGATAATCATTCATAAAGTCTACATATTTTGAGCGGAGGGGCGGATTTGCTTGTAGCTTCTTTTCGAGATTGAGAAACCTACGTAGCGCGATAGCATGAGTATTGCCTAGGGTCGGCGGATCGGGAAGAAACGGTAATGCTACCATATAACGGCCTGATGGTTCTCGAGTGGTTGTGGTGCGGAAAATTTGTTCGCACTGCTCTTGTAACGGGCTAGTTTGTATATGAGCTTGGGGTTCTTCTGACTCCCAGAACCTCTCAAGACCTTTGCAAATATCGTGAGCAGATACGTCAGGTTCAGGCTGTGAGCTTATAACTTGAGCTGAGTTAGTCTGGTGCGTTGGTGTCGCACATATGTCCTCAATGGGCCCTATCAATGCGAAGTCAAAAATCGTGCCGAAGGCTATGGGCTTCCCGCGGCCTAACGAGACCTTAGTCCCGTCCAAAACTTGGCCGAGAACGTCTGAACCCAACAGAAGATCAATCGGAGCTGGAGTGTTGTACTCTTGATCCGCCAAGGGAATCGGTGGCTGGCCTTTCACTTGTGCAATATGTGGGACTTTTTGTAATGGTAGATAACCGGTAACATTTTTTAAGATATGAGCTGTAGCCGTAATCGTAGGTGTGTCTCGATGTGTAGGTTGACATACTATTGTTACCGATGCTTTTGACTCTTGTGTGTGTTGGTTGCCCACACCTGCGATTTTTAATGAGTTTGAGTTTGGCGTTAAATTTAACATTCGGGCCATGCGCTGAGTAATGAGCGTAAGCATGCTACCACAATCTAGCAGAGCACGCGCTGTATGGTACTGACCATGCACGTCTGCTATTTTTAGCGAAACGGTAGGCAGTAAAATCGGTGTATTAGTTACGTGGTCTTCACGTTGAGCAGTATCACTATAATTATGTTTTACTGTTTGAGCTGAAATCGCAGGTTGGGCTCGTGGTTTTTGTGTTTGAGCTGAGTGAGAGTATGTGTGGGTTGTGCGAGTGTGTTTGTGCTGATGTGCTTCGCTTTCGTAGTACTTGGTTATTGCAGGTAGTCATTGCGGACCACCTACACGAGACCTACTGGGCGAACGCGAGTGATTGGGTGGGTTGTTTTGTGGCGGTGGGGTCATGTGTGAGGCGTGGGCCGAATAGTGTTGGGACTCATGGGTCGGGCGCTGTCTGGGCCGTGCCCTGAGATGCGAAGGTAGATGATGAGCGGCTGAATGAGTTGGAGATGGAGCACCGGGGCGATGAAGTGATGTGTGGTGTTTATCACTTCCACACTCTTTGCAAGCTCGCGTGGACTTGCACTCGTTCTCATAATGGGGACCCAGGCAGCGCTGACACCGATTGCGAGCCTGAATGAAATCCCAGCGGCCTTGGGTAGGCTGGTCGTTGTACCGTGGGCAGGCGATGAGCTTGTGCCCTTTGTCACGGCAGTACGGGCAGGGTGCATTGTTACCCGCGGTGACGTCACGAGTTGAGGGTTGAGCTGAATAAACTGGTCTGTGTTGAGCTGGGGACGGACCGAGGTACTCCGGGCGAGTCCTAACTGGGGCCATGGGACGTGTTTCTTTATATGTGGGCTGACGAGCCGGGGGGGGTCGGGGAGGAGTGACTGGGGATTGCCTGCGGTATTGACGAGGCTGTGGGCTGACTTGCGGGGAAGCTGGGCTAGACCACTCGGTCTCGACACAACGCGCGTGTTCCTCTAAGAATAGGATTAAGTCGTTGAGGGTGGGCAGAGTTTGAAGGTTGCCGTATTTGCGCTCAAAAAGGGTCCGGAGCTCACCCTTGAGTTTCCTTACGACTATTGACACGAACACGTAGTCGCAATCCTTCATGGGCAGATCAAGATTGTTCAGGGCGGATTGTGCTGAAATTAGCGGAGTTAGAAATAATGTGCGGATATCTGAACGCGCGTGAATTTGTGGTAAGCCCATGATTATGTCGACAAATCGGTCGATCAGGACGCGTCGATTTTCATACCGTCGGGTGAGGATGTCCATGGCCACGGTGAAATTGTCATTGGTGAGCTGGAGGTGAGACACCATGCTCCGTGCCTCACCTGTAAGACACGATAATAGATAGTGGAGTTTAACTGCATCCGATATTGTGGCCATGTCATCAGTGAGACTTCTGAAGATGGCTATGAAGGAGGGCCAATCCTCTATTTTTGAGCTGAATTTGGGGAGCGCAATTTTAGGCAGAACGGCTGTAGGTGTGGTTGAGGTGGAGGGGAGTGTATTCTCCAAATGGGCTGACTTGAGCTGGAGTTCGGCGTTAGCCACAAGTATTTGGTTGTAGTCCGCAACCGACGTATCGTAAGCCTTAGTGAACGCCGCCTCTGCGTCACTGGTCAGATCTTTTGCGTCCAATATGGCGTGGTACACTTCCTCCAATTTTAACTTATGCTCGTCCACCTTGGCGTACCTCGCGGTGAAGTCAGCCATTGTATATTTTGTGTCTTGCTTAAGCACCGCCATTGAAATTTCTCTGAGCTGAGTGATGGCTCTTGTTGCCTCACGGAAAATAGCGGCTTGAGATTTGGTCGGCATGTTTGCGCCAAACGATATTTAAATTAAAAATTAAAAAAAAATTAAATGTAAATTCTTATTGGGTTCCGTGGATGAATTTAATGTGTTATAGAATAGGTACTTATCGTGGTGTGTTATGTAATAGGCAATGAGTGTGTTAAAATTGTAATGAGACAAAGAAAAGGTGTGTGTGAAAGTATAAATTGTTTTTTTTTTATCACTGTATATATGTGTTGTTTTTATCTGAGCAGCCTGTATATGTACGTAGCGAATGTAATTGTATTATTGATGTTTTGAGAAAAAAAAAGTGAAGAAAAGATAAAAATTCTACAAGTGTATTTTATGACACCCTGTATATCGTGTAACTTGTAATGTGTTGAGCGGAGTTTACGTTCACTGTTTGTTACTAGGACAAAACTGAGAAGGAGTATTTATAAATAATGAGAAGAAAAATTTTTATCACCCTAAGTACTAAAATTTTTGGGGCAACCTGTATAAACACTATATAATCCACTGCAATGGATAGTTCTAACAAACGACGAAAAATAATGTGCTGATTCGGAAGGTGAAACTGTTACCCACTGTTAATAATTTCACCAATGGTTTTCCGATGTTCCGTACTGAACCCTAAATTCGAACACGTACGTTGAAATGAAATAAACTAGGTACTCAACAAGTACGTAATATAACTATAGTAATAACTTTGAGCTGAGAATAATACGTGTATAATATTTACGCTAGTTATGGTAGTAAGTAGGTATAAGTTTTAATTATCACTTAGACAAGTCCAGCCACGTTCCGACAAACGACGGATAATGTAATAACAATGCAATCACACTACACCTGTTATCGCGCGATGGATGTTTGTAAACAATATTATATTACCTTTGAAGAAACTTCCTACTTATAAAAAATATTCGAGAATGTTCGTTGAGTGAAGTTGCTACCTACCCTTATTCCATAATATGACAATATTAGGTAGAAGTTATTAGTTGGCAAATGGGTTGTTATATTGAATAATGTGAGTTTAATGTGGAGATTTGTTGATTAAAAGGACAATAGGTACCAACGTTACTTTGAGGTTACTTTTCTAGTTCGTATACCTACGACTAGAAAATTCTGGAATGGGCTGAGTAATTAATGTGGTTTGCCGTTTCTAAATACCTAATTGGGATTGTACTTTAAGTACTTTGTTTGTTTTTTACTAATTATGAGCTGAGATTACACTGTAAGTGCGATAAATCGGCAAAGTATTCGGAAAATAAATGGGACAAATTAACGGTTTTTTTTTTTTGCAATGTGGGTAATTTATTGGGGCTGATTAATAGCTGTGGGGTCTGTTATCCACAGGGGCAGGGGTTCTAAGGATCGAAGGACCAGAAGATGTAAGCGCTGGGGCTCACATTCGACGATGAGTGAGAAAGTGGGAGAAATGGGAAAGGACTTACGTGTGGTGAACTGGCTTTCGCAGCGGTAACGCCGCGAAACGGAGATGAGCTGATGTAGTCCTTTCTCTGAGGACTGAGCTGGATTGACACTGCACTGTCACACTGTTACAAGTTCTAGTACCGGCCGGTAGGTAGCATATATCGAGCTAAGCGAGCGCGGAGCGGAGCGAATGATATGACCTCTCGCGGCAGCTTCGATTACTTGACTGGCGGCGGGCGATGCGCTCGCGCCGCGCTTCGAATGAGTGAGTGAGCGAATGATTCAGGAGATGAATGGTTAGTCGTCCCGCGTGGCGGGAACAATTCCTAAGGCTGCATACCTCGCGGTTGTGGAGATTTTTGGCATTAAGAAAGCCGCGACCTCCACATTCCGTGGGATGTACAGCCTCATAACCGACGAACGTGGGTGTAGCATGCGATGGGTAGTAAGCAGTAGGCGGACCCTCCGGTCCAGGGCGTCCAGTTCAGTCTGAGTCCACCTTAGTATGCCAAAGGAGTATGTGAGCAGGGGCATCACCCAGGCGTTAAAGGCGCGTACCTTATTACCACCCGACAAAAGACTAAAATATACATAGGTATGTCACACAAAAAAAAACTCACCTCTAAACGAGCATATTGCTTATTATTATTATTATTATTAAACACTCAAGAGCTGCCACATAAATCAACTCACATAGACCGAAAAATTGTGAATTATCAATGTTAACAGCGCACATATTTTTGAAGCGTTGAATTGCCCGAGTACATATTTTTAAACTCGACTATACATCGAGGCAGGCCCAAGTAGGTGGTTGGATTTTTGCATGAAAATATACATAGGTATGTCACACAAAAAAAAACTCACCTCTAAACGAGCATATTGCTTGTACAGAGTCCAGTATCATCTTCCCAGTGACTTCCGGTGTTTTCTCTTCCGGCGGCGACTTCTCTTTGCTGCCGAACACTTTCCCTTCCTCTAACACTTCATTCAGTTTCAGGACTAGATACCTCGCCATCTGAGCTCTGTCCTCATGCGCAAGTAACGACTTGACTTCTTCCAAGGCGAGGGTGCGAACGGACTTGACGGTGGACAGTAGCATAAGCGTTAGCGCGCGGTACACGGGCGAGTTCAGTTCTCCCGCGACACTGGGGTACTGCTCCAACACTGTTCTGCATAGTAGCACCACCTGCATTAGGACTATAAAGGGGTAAATGTTATAGCGGAATTATTTAGTGCACTCTGTACAGCCTGACCAGAGATAACTGATTAATTTTGAAGGGGTTTTCTGTAATAATACATTTATTATTTTACAATGCACGTGCTCGGAAAGTGCCTCTTGACGTGGGTCAACATATCCATAGAAAATTAGTGATTCCTGCACGCATCCACAAGTGTGCCGTAAAGTTGTATGGATTTTACTTACCGCACTTGTGCGGTAAAGTAACTTTTTAAATTGCCAAATTACGTCCAAACTATTGTTAAAAAAATAAGTCTAAAGAGTCGTTATAGTTAGGCTTTGAACAAATAAGAAAACGTTTGATGCAACCAACTGAATATTTACTGATAAGATAATACAGATTAATCGCGACAGAAAAGAGAACGTTAATTATTTTTTTTCATGTAAACTCGTATTTTAATTCCGTCTAAAGTTATGAAAAAAAAGGAAATAAATTCTTGAGTCCAATTCGGACCGTGCGACGTCAAGCGCGCGCACTCGAAAGTTAACCAATGAGCTTCCAGTGCGCGCGCACGACGTAGCACGAACCAATCATGGTTACCCGTTCGCGCCTGTCATGAAACCCCGCCAAAGTAATGTCCATAAGTTCAGTCCGGTGAATTAATTTTTGATGAGTAAATTAAAATGAAGAGTTTAAATGATGAATTTATATCTGGCTTTACGCCGCCTTACGTCCTTCACGAAGTACATATTGTCAGTGACAAACTCAACGCTGAACAAAATACGTGAACTATAATATACATAACTAAGTTAATAAACATCTTAAATTGATAGAATAATCTACTTCTACACACATGGATATTATAACATCTACCGGTATGTCTTATTCTTATTTATTTGCTTTTATCTATTAGAATTAGTGAACCAATTTTGATTAATTTACAGTTCCAAAGCTAAAAAATCTCAGATTTACGGTAACTTTTTGTTAACAGCTGGTAGATTAGATACATAATACATATACTTGATGATAATTAACTATTACACGGATTTATTCACGGGTTGCACTGATATTTAGCATTATAGGAGCGTGCAGGAGATAAAGACTAGCCAATATAAGTGTGGAAAATGTCAAGCAAAAAGGGCTAATAATTAATCATAACAAATCACGATACTAAAACAAAGTCTCCTTTACCTATCATTAGTAGCTGTAGCTGTTCTAATCTTCAAAGTCAATGATCGTTATGAAAGATGGTTTAATAAAGTGTATACGTTAACGATTTTGGTTTGGCGTGCATATCGGTATGTATATCTACTGCCTGCTACTGTAGTAAAAGGAGTATGGCAAATAAATGATGTAGTCACTGCCTCGATTTTTTTCCTCGCTTAATGCATTGTAAAACGTTGTATGATATACGTGTCAAAAGTAGGAAATTCCCAACTCGTGCCGGCTCAAAACACTCGCTTCGCTCGTGTTTCAAGTTCTCCGCCACTCGTTGGGAATTGCCTACTTTCCGCACTTGTATCATAAATAACTATTGTGTTAGTCATTCATGCAATTCAATGCATAAGCAATGAAATTTTATCTACACCCATATAGTAAATCCTCAATTATGCGTTCAAAAACCATAGGTAATGACCAGCATTACGACATTGGATTCTATTATGAACGCGGCTGTATCGTAATGGTCATTAGTCAGTTATGAGATTTCATACATCATTACAAACCCACACTCGTGTTTTAAGGACCCCCATTACGATACAGTTGCATAAAATACTATTGCAATTTAGTTGATCGTAATAAGCCGGTCCAAATACATTAATTTCTTTCGACTCCTATTCTATACTAATTTAAGAAAGAAATAATTAATGCGATTTTGATTTCCAAGTCCGTCCATGAGACAATAAATGGCCGCAATCAGCGCACAAGGCAGCAAGAGGTACAATCAGCCAATTGGATTCCTAGGCCACGATAGAGCTCTATCATCATAAATCATTCAATAAACATTGTTTTAGACACAAAAAAATATTTTCACTTCTCATGCTCGTAAAGTTCGTGTTTATGCTGTATCTAGGCGACATAAAATGACTTTTTATGTTCTAGTGCATAAAATAAAATCTTCGTCTAAGACCAACTTAAGACTAAAGTAATCAGGTGTCAACAGCCACAAACAAAAAGTTTGTACATATTTTTTAAATAATTTTTAATTTCTATAAAACTAAAAATCAATCAAAACAATCATAATACATCAGTAAAATTAAAAAATAGAATTATTATAATAATGCATAAAAAATAAAAGGTACATTAAAATTAACTATTGTTTCCACTGTTGCTATTTCATTTCCTCACAATCTAAGTGAAAAGCAGAGTGTAAAACTCGAGCATTAAACCCATTTTCCCCTCGACGTGTCTATCTACCCTCGCCGTAACGGCTCGGGTGGCTATATGAACGTCTTGGGTAAAATGGCTAGTTTTATGCTCTTGTTGTACAATCTACTATTATTATGCTATGATTACATGGTGACCCAGTAATAAAATTGGTTGACTGTACAAGTTTACATTGTCTAGTATAGGGGATCAGATCGAACAGCTGGTTCGCAAGATGTTTTGCTCGATCAGTACTTGATTAGCAAAAATATCCAGTCAGGCTTGACACACAACACTTAAATTTTAGGGGGTTAGAATAGCGCTTTGTCAAGGTCACAAAAGCGCTCCTAGCCCCCAAAGAGCGTTTTCCCATTATCCGTCCTGATATTGGTGTCGGACGCCGCCCGGTTGTCGTTAAGGCAAGTAAATTAATTTATTAATTTGCTAACTATTTTTCATTTGCGACCTGACCTGATTTTATTCGAGGTAGAATATCTTATCATTCTGTAAGACAAGCCAAAGCTGTAACCGTAACTGCCGTTTAGATATTACATCGGCGCCCGACAACGATTTCGGATCGGATAATATTAAAAACGCTGAAAGTCCGGCCACAGACCTACCGATTCAAAAAAAACCGACCGCTAGAGGGCATGCAATACAAAATGTACCACTTCTCACATACCTAGACTTAGGTACCGACCCGGGTCGGTAAGCAATCTATACTACAACATCGGCAATCAGAACGTCCCGGCCGGCCGGCGTGTGCGCGGATGATCCCTAGGTCTGTGGCGGCAGCAGCTGGCAGCAGTCAGCGGCGGCCCCTACCGTCGTCGGAGGCGGCGCCGAGCGCGCGGTCGTGGAGCAGCACGTGCTTGTCGGGGTGCGCGAGCGCCGCCCACGTGGCCGCCGCCGCCGGCAGCTCGCGCTCCGTGTCCATAAGTGCCAGCGCCAGCATCGCGCAGATACCCTCGTTCACTGCCGCCGCCTGCAACCAAATATAAATAAACATGTAATAATTTACATCATTGAGGGCTCCTGTGGCAGGCTAGTTGGCGCTGACGTGAGGTCCACTCATAGAATAAGCTACGTTATTTTAGGACTGTCAATTGGTGTCAGTTGTCCCATAATATTTATTATTATTATTATTTACTGCCCGCCGCTATACCAGCACATGTTTTATTTTTTGAAATAATCTATATTAATAATTTCGTCAAGGGGTACGGTAGACTCGAACGAAATGCACATCAAATTGAAGAGCGTAAAAAATTAGTCAATCCGAGTCGACAACTTGTAGGCGGAAAATTCGGATTATCGAGTATTTTCAATATAAACTTGAATAAACTATTAGGTATATGTATAATGGCGTTGCGAAGTAAACATGTCAAAGTGGCGTTAGTGTCACGTCATCACGTGTCACAGGTTCCTATTTCGTTCTCCATTGTGACCTCTTAAGGGCCTCCACATACGGTACGATTCGTCGATTTTCATCAGATCGATCGTACAGACGAATCGTACCGTATATGGGGCCCTTTAGGTCTAATTTGTTTGATTATGAGACAGAGACGTCATAGTTATTTGGGCAAATAAGATTTAGGAGAAATATCTACCAGTGAAATACCGATTCGTAGGTTAGCTGTGAAAGTACGTTTGGGAGTATACGTCAGATTTTTCGATAAGTACGACAGTCTTTACACTGGCAAAAAAATTTTTTCAAACATATTATTATGAGTCTACATTTTACCCGAGCGAAGCCGGGTTTTCATCTAGTTGATTTTATTTCAGTGCACCTATGACTCGTGGTACCACGGATAGCGAGTGTTTGACACTAGTATAGTATTTTATGTTGTTTTATCGCTGTACAGGTTAAAACGCAGTGTGCCTAAATGGCGTTTTGCGTAGATCAAACGAGAGTAAGTAAGCGTTTAAGACTTTGGTCCATTCCGTTTTAGTTCTAGAGCGAAATAGACACACTGAGACTTAGGTCCATTGCGGTTTGGTCAAGAGTTGGTTTGTATACCTGCAGCGGCTGCTGGACGGCCTTGGCGACGGCCTGCAGCAGCGGCGGGCGCAGCGCGGCGGCCTGCGCGGGCGCACAGCCGCAGGCGCGCAGCGCGCGGGACACCAGGCACACGCCCGCCACGCGCACCGGGCCCGTCGCGCTCTTCGACGACATCGCTTTCTGTGCACACACAAATAAAACTTTGCAAAACTCAAAAACAACGCTAAATTTTCTTTTAAATTAAAACTAAAAAGGTTGCTTTCGTCTCTAGAGATATACAAAATTGGATGATCACAACATAAAGCTAAGTTACTATTTACATCAATAAGATCACAAAACTAATCAATCAAATAATTCAATTCAATTTAATAATTGTATATAGGAACTCATGTTTGACAAATAAATTATCTTTATCTTTAATAATAAGAGCACTAGTAATGTTATAGATAGTATTTTTGCCGGCGTTTACCGGTTTGTTCCCTTGTCTTGCTGTATTCTTTTTGAGGTATAATCGATGTAAAACATATTTTCAAGCAATAAAATCCAGCGTGATTTCATTACAAAGTCTGTAATTAGGGTAGGAATACACTAAACAATGTCTATAGCTTGCACATTATAATGCCAGTAGCTGATACACGTAATTAAATACGGCACTAGCGAGCGCCCTCTTTGCAGAGAGTAGCCGTATAGATAGAGTGAATATCATCGGGAAAAATCTCATCTCAATCGGAATACGACGGCACCCGAAATTTCAATCAATTATTGTATTAAACGAGTGACATTTTCATATCCATTAATATGGAAATTTATTATTTAGTGTCCAGTAGCTGTATGGTGGATACTGAACCTCATCGAGAGAACAGTTCCGATAAAATACCAAAGAACCCCGTAACACACTATCAGCTTTATTCATAAAAAAACCTTAATTGAGGTTTGATCGGTCTGTTACTTAGCAGACTGATTAAGCTTGTTAGACGGTTGTCAAGAAGTATGATTCATAAACGCTTGCTAGCAGTCTGCTAGTTGTTGAGCTGCTGATAGACGGATTAGACGCGTTATGTTGGCCACCTTGACAAATCAAAGACAAAAAATGGCCTAATCGATAATTAAAAAAAAAAATTGACAGCAGTGACAGCAAATTACCAGGAAAAAAATAAAAAGCGAGATGTTTGTTTTCCCGCCATTTCCGATCCGCATGTTTATGTTGTGCAAAAAGCCATAATTATGTTAATCATCCTTATTTTTTTTTTATATTTATTGTTAATTTATTGTTGCTAATTTAGAGGATTTTTAAATACAAATTCCTGAAAATAAATTTTCCTGTTTTTTTTTTTTAATCTGCGTAGCCCTGCCTTCACTATAAATATCTTCGGTACCTGGTTTTTTGCTCTAGTCAAAGTCAGCTGTTCAAACTTGTGGCGGCCATTTTGTCACTTAGCAGAGAGATAAAGGAGGGTCTACGGTCCTCTAACTTTAGCAGAGCCTTGATCGACTGATTAGCGCTAACAGACGTTTATGAATCATGTTTTTTAGCATCGGGCCTTCAAGGAGCCTTCAAGGAGGCTCTAACTTTTTATGAATAAGGCTGTATATCTGTATGAGACAGCCTAGTACCGTGTAGAGGTCCAGCAGCGGCGCGGGCAGCGGCGGCGCGGCGCGCGCGGCCCAGGCCTGCGCGGCGTCCAGCGCGCCGGCCAGCGTGCGCTCGTGCGACTCGCTGTCCAGCACGCGCGCCAGCCCGCCCGTCGCCACGCCCAGCAGCTCCAAGCGCTCGCTCGGGGACACGCCCAGCGCGCTCAGTGTGCTCACACCCTAACAACAAACATTACATCGCATACACTTTTGAATGGGGTCAAATAAACAGGGTATTTGACAACTCCTGAATTTGCCACATACTATATAGTCGCCACACTGTTCATATTTTGACCGTGTAATGTTACTCTGGTTTATTCATGACAATATTTACTAAGTGTGTTTCAACTCGTTTAAATTATAAACAACAGGGCCCAATATATATTTTTTTTTATTCGACTGGATGGCAAACGAGCAAGTGGGTCTCCTGATGGTAAGAGATCACCACCGCCCATGCGTTGCCTAGAGGCCTAAGATGGGATACCTCAAGTGCCAGTAATTTCACCGGCTGTCTTACTCTCCACGCCGAAACACAACAGTGCAAGCAATGCTGCTTTACGGCAGGATTAGCGAGCAAGATGGTGGTAGCAATCCGGGCGGACCTTACACAAGGTCCTACCACCTGCATCAATTGCATAAGAAAGTATAAGCTATGGTGTTAGAGAATTTCTAATAATATTTCTTGTAGATTATTATGCAGGTGGGCCCAGTTCGCGGGTGTAGGTAGAGTCCCGGCGGGCGACGTACATTGAGCACTGCGATCTTATCCTCGCTGGAGGAGAGCTTCCCGCTGGCGCCGTGGTACTCGGCGAAGGCGTGTCCCAGCAGCGCGCGCGCCGCCCCCGCGCCGCAGCGCCGCGCCAGCGCCGCCAGCGCCGCCAGCGCCGCCGACCGCACCCACGCGTCCTTCGAGTGCAGGTTCACTGCCGAACAACAGGCGGACGTTTACGAAAAATAAATACAATAAACAATAGAATATCGCCAGATGGTGTTAGTATCGAAAAGTTGATTTGAAGTTAGTCTTGCTAGAGATTGGCTCATTTAGATATTTAACCAATCAATAACCCTCCTTCTTCGCAGTCGGGTAAAAACGTGACAATAATGTAAAAGTTGACCAACAAACTTCACGATGCTAACGCGAACTAGCCTAAAACCCTGTCACAAAAACCTGTGACAGCATGATGCAAGAGAAAGAGAAAAAAAGTATTTACAAATATTGGATACCTATGCAGAAAAATATATTAAAAGGAAGAAATAAACATAGAACAGTATAAATTGGGATTAGCTTCCGGTAAATATATTAATTTTACACATGCTCCATTAAATAGCATAAAGTAACTGTTGGTACAAAAAAACTATCCATGAACTCTTTATTGGTACCAATCACAAATTCATAAACCAAATTCCACAAGTTACCTATTAAATTCTTCCCGATATCAACAGCGACTCCGTCCAGTTGGACCTCGAGCGTGTCGAAGACTGCCCCGACGGCTTCGATGATGGTCTCGGGGCTCCGCAGCATGGCCTTATGCAGCGCGGGCAGCAGCACGTCGTGGAGGTCCGCGCGGTCCAGCAGCGCCAGCAGCTCGGCGCAGCCCGCTATGTAGTTGGCGTTGGGACGCGCCTTCACGCTGATCAGGCTCTTTATGAAGCTCTCTAGCATTTTCGCCTGACAGACAAGTTGATCACTTAATAAAGTTTGTGGGCCACTGAGAATCGATTGCAGAAGAATTAAAAAAAATCAAAACTATACAATATAACTCCCTTCTGCAATTTGCTTATTATTAATATCGATCGCGAGCGTAGACATAGCCTATGGTCTTCTAAGAACTTGTTCGCATGTCACCAACGATTGAGCTACTTGCCGTGACTGTTCCCTGAGCACTGACCTTGTGCGGCGCGACGAGGGCGCGCGCGGGCTGCAGGCGCGCGTGGCGGCAGAGCGCGGAGAAGGCCACGCACACGTGCGGCCCGCTGTCCGGCGCCTGCGCCACCAGCGCCTCCACCCAGCGGTCCAGCCGCCCACCCAAGGTCAGCCATGACGCGTGCAGCTAAGGGCCATACCGGATATAACAACACAACCATATTCATTTGTATTATGACGTCAGAAGTCTCGTCCAGACCCAAAAACACAAAAGCCTGACTCAATGCTTAATTTGACCGGACATTTTACCCTATAAGTCAGACAGACATGCTCTATTAATCGTGTTTTTAAAGCCGGATATATATTTTAAAAGCAATTACTAATTAAAAATTTTCGCTCTCAACATGAACCATAAAAAAACTAAACAGACCATACTGGAAAGATTGTCTGTACATTGGCAACCCTAGTCGTGGCACTATCCTAAACGCGTTGCGAAATTAATTGCATATGGCTCGCTCAAATACATATCTAGAGCTACAAGCATTTTTACAAGGGCGTCTACAAAAGGAGAATCGCAATATCAAAAAAAATCGTATTCCTTGATTAAAAAGTTTTTGATGAAACATGTCGAAGAAACATTGCTAGAAAACCTGATTTTGATGAAACATGTCGAAGAAACATTGCTAGAAAACCTGATTTGACATAAAGAAAACTGCATTCAAATCGGTCCACCCGGTTTAGAGCTACGGTGCCCACAGTACACACATAGCGGTCAAACTTTATTACACCCCTCTTTTTGCGTCAGGGGTTAAAAAAAACTGGAACTATGTTAACAAAAATGCCATACTTAAAAATTCACATGGAACAATGTCCATCTGAAAATTAAACCAACGTTGAAATAGAACAGCTAACCTTAGAGAATGCCTTCTCGTTCTGGCGCTTGTCTCCGTAAGCGACGACGACGGCGAGCAGGTTGGCCTGCGCCAGCACGAGCGCGGCGTAGTCGACGCCGTCGCCGTCGCCCTCCTCGCCGCCGCGCAGCGCGCCCTCCGCCACCACCGTCGACCAGCGCAGCGCGAACAGCCCGCTCTGGCATGTGCTCTTACTGACGGGGGAAAGGCCAATCAACAACTAATTCATACAGCAGGGCTCGCCAAACTTAACGAAACGAAACTACACAGGTTGTGACATAACATAAGGTTTCATTTGGTGACAAAATAAATATCTGATGCGTTTATTATTTGTATCATTTGTTTAAATTTAGGTTAAACTAGGTTTGTGTTTGGTGTTTGGTCTGGCCATGCATACTATATTTCAGTTTTTGTACGCAGAATTTGTTTATCATACACCCTTGGAAACAATTCATTTTCATAATAAAAGGGTACTGCACTGCATCAGGATGGAAGGACTCGAAAATAGGACTCTCTTGCCTTGGCCCTTGCATCAAATGTGGAGGGCATTCATAAAAAAAAAAGTGAATCTCACGATGTAGCAGTATTCCGGAGCTGCTCTGAGACCTCGAGCAGCACAGGCAGCAAGCTTCGAAGTGTCCACTCGCGGTGGCTGGAGGCCAGGTAAGCCAGCAAGTTCTTCACGTAGGACTGGGACGTTGAGTCGCGGTACCGGTGCAGCGTGAGCATGAGCACCCGACAAACATAGCGCACTGCTGGTTCTGTGATGCCTGCACCACAAATAATTCTCAACATCAGGGGTGTGCTCAACATTAAAAATAGTTAGTTATAATAGATACTATGCAGTTGTCAGATAAGAACTACATTATGTAGTAGTATTATATCTTATTCCATCACATCTAAACCGCTGCACCAATTTAGATGAAATTTGGTATACAGATAGTTTGAGTCCCGGGGAAGGACATAGGATAGTTTTCTACAGTCTATTTATATGTTAATCATTTAGTATTACTGTATTGTAGCAGTAAAAATAGTTCAACCTTCATTAAAAACTAAAATGTCTCATAATTCTGTTTCAGATATCTGCCTGTTTCAGAAATACAAGCACAAAAGAACATAGATTAAATACTGCATTAAGGAATATCTTTGAATATCAATAGTAGTAAATATATTGTAAAATTAAGAGATAGTTATCATTCCAGTTCTTTCTAAGTATGGTGTAATTATGGTTTCTTGCATTCAACATTAGGACATTTAAACCTAAAATATACAGTTAACTGTACAAATTAAGCTACCTAATAGCTTTCTATGGTCTTAGTTAAATGTTGCAACTTACAAGCTATAAAAATAGAATACTGGATCAATAAGCTCCAGGCACAACCTATAACGTCAATAATTTCCAAGCACTTTAGATACTTTTGTTTTTCTGATCACTATGTAAGCTAACATTATGCATGAAAGGTGTTGTTCTCACTTACCTGGTGTTGATAAAACATCTTGAATTTCCTTTACTACTTCACGTCGCCCCTTCAAACTTGCGGTCTGGATTTTAAAAGATATGTCCTTCAGTTTCTTCTGAACCTGGTAACAAAATGATAAGTACAGAATCTCCATATAGTCTGATATCATTGTTAAGCACGTGTGAATTGAAATTACCTCGGAATCTGCCATTTTTAACACACATTCAGGATTTCCACACACGTCTTCATGCGGTGGAAATGGATGAGTAGAAGAACTGTCAAAATTCTACATCCTCGGTTCCACAGATAGTTTATTTTTTAAGTTTGCTATACACGATAGATATTGAGATTTTTCAGCGTTTTTATTTGTATGTGAAATTGTCAGTCGCAGAGGGCCTAATGAAATTCGAAAATCGGAGCGGAGTTAGCATAAGAGTCAGAGGGATGGAAATGGAACGACACTAACTTCGATTTTCAAATTTCGTAGTAGCAGGGTCTTTTCATAATGGTAAAAACTAAAAACTAGCGCTGGCAACTAAGATCCGGAATATGGGCTACTACCAAATTCGAAAGTCGAAGTTCATATCTTACCGTCTCGCTGACGCTTATATTATTTAATACGAGAGTTATAGGAGCGGTACGATACGAATTTCGATTTTCGAATTTCGTAGTAGCCCTCAAGGTTTGACGTTGACGTCTAGTTTAGTAGTTTATAGTTTTATTTGCAGATATAATATTTATTTTGCAAAGAAAAAGAATTAAAAATTGCTGAACTGAACTACACTATTTTATTTCGAAGAAAGAAATACATATAAATTTTTAAATATAGCACTAAATCTGCGTTGCTACAAAATTTAAAGATAGACAAATTCAAGCACAACTGAAATAAGTTTAAAATGGATAAAAGGCGGACGGAGTTATCCAAACTAAGTTCATATATCCAAAGCATTGACACTGAAGTCACTATGATTCTGCAAAGTTTGCAATGGGATCGTCAATATTTGATTGAGGTAAAAAAAACACAAAATAAGTAAAATTTATTTATTTTATAGGTTATTGACATTGGTTATAATTACTAATCTTTCCAGGGTTTACCAATGGCTCCATGCAGGTATGACTGCAGTCACACAGTTCCACCAAACAGGCTGGACATTCATGAGAGGGAATGCCGCTTGCGAAGTGCAGGGTACTCGACAGATGAGCAACTGTTGCCAGAACCACTTGATGCCCAAGCTGACACTCTCATTACACTAAGTATGATACTTATATTATTGTTAACAAAGTAGAGACAAAAACCAGGCATTCAGTACTTGTCAAAATAGAAGCCTAACGGGTGGGAGGATGCAGGGGGGGGGAAAGGAAAACGGACAGAGATAATTGTTTTTATTCGGTACAAATAATTAGCGGTCCCCATTTATTTATATTATGAAAAGCTTATTGCTTTTCAGCTAAATAGGTATTTTGAAAGTAGTGATGAGGATTAGTTCTGTTTTATGTAAGACTTTCCAAGATAAATCAATTTATTACTTATCCAGTACAGTTCTTTTTATTGTTTCCTTGCATTCATTTTTAAATATATATTTTTTTTTTATTCAACTGGATGGCAAACGAGCAAGTGGGTCTCCTGATGATAAGAGATCACCACCGCCCATAGACACCTGCAACACCAGGGGGGTTGCAGATGCGTTGCCAACCTAGAGGCCTAAGATGGGATACCTAGAGTGCCAGTAATTTCACCGGCTGTCTTACTCTCCACGTCGAAACACAACAGTGCAAGCACTGCTGTTTCACGGCAGGATTAGCGAGCAAGATGGTGGTAGCAATCCGGGCGGACCTACAAAATACAAAAAACACATTCAGACAGAAATACATTCTTATATTGGTTTCACACTATTGTTGTGTATTGTCACATTGGCTCTACAAATAGTTTCTGATCATGCCTTTTAATAATTACAGATAAAGATGATATTACAAACATCATAGAGTATGCAGCAAAGATAGATCCACTCTTCCAGAAAGGTAAGAAGCACCACAATTTTAACTTCAATATATTATTTGCCAATTTAGGTACCCACTAATATTTCATAATTTTTACAGTGCATACAGTATCTTGTCCCAGATTCATGGGCTAATTGTATCCTTTATTAATTAGATTAATATTTGTATGAAATTTATAATCATAGTTTAATTTTTGAAAATATGTACAACATATTGAATGTAATTTTACCTGCAACATGTAAGTTTCCTGAATATAACCAAGGGCACCAAGGCAGGGGACCTGAGGAGTGCCAGCCGTTGACCCTGGAGCGCCTGCAGCATGCCTACAGCATGGACGAACGCCGGGCCATACATGATGCTGTGGTAAACGCAGTGCCCTCCTGCCATCATCTACTGGAGCTTGCCTTACCACAGTAAGCATTATTCCATATACGTGTATTTATTTTAGTTGTATGCGTGTACCTGTGGGCTGAGGTGTTAGAGGCACTGCTGTTCACATCACACTTACCCAACCTAACACCATGTTGTATAGAAATTAGAAATTACTTGCATTTGGTTAAAATAGATCCACCACCCTTAATTGATTTAGTAACTGATCTCTTTTCTTCTTAAATTTAAGAGCTATATTCTTGTTGGTGGAGTAATTGCCACTCCGCACGGTCTTTGGCCAGCTGTTTGACTTCCTGATACTACACAACACTTACCCTTTCCTTCACCTAGTTAAAATAAGTCAATCTTGGTCTTCCTCTTCCTCGTTTGCTGTCTATTTTTCATTCCAGCAGCTAACAGCAACTTTGATAACAGCAGCAAACACAGATTGATAATTTGAAACTTTTGATATTATACCTATGAATTATTTATCCTCGTAATTCCTTGTGTACAAGACTTCACAAAGTAGAAATCAATTGTAAGAATAACTGCTGAATGTACCTGGTGGAGTACAATTTTTTTAATGAAATATGAACTTTAAATTTATGTAAGTAATTGCCAAAATCACAAAACTTAGAATTCTCGGCTCGGTCTGTAGAACTATGTATGATAAAAAAAGGTCAGGACTGAAGTTATACGCTGATGGAGCCTTGCTGCTCAGGCCCTGTACTATGAAGTGCAAAAATCGAACCTCGGTCTCTTGCCATCCCACTGACACTAATATTGTTTAATACGAGAGTGCGTGGGACGGCACAACACGAACTTTGATTTTCGAATTTAATAGTAGCCCGCTGCTCAGTTGCTCATTTCTTGTCTCATTTTTATTCTTCTTTATCAATGAAAGACAAAGTTTGTGTATCTATGGTGTCTCGAAAAATGTGAATATTATGAGTAATGTCCTCTTGACGGCACGTTGTTGCAGCGGCGAAGGGTCGCAGCCGGGCGCGCGGAGCAAGTCGCGCGCGGCCGTGCTGGCAGAGCTGCGCGACATGAAGCGCCGCCGCACCAAGTACCGCGGCGCCGCCAAGACGCGCAACTACTCGGACGTACTGCGGGACCTCATCGCCACACAGGTTACCTACTTTATTTGTTACATACAGGCTTTTATTTTACTTGCAGCGTTCGTATGTATGTTGTGGTTTCATATTTGCAAACCATTGTTCGACCACTTCCCGATAGTAATAAAATTATAGTTGTCCCGACCAGGATTGTCCCCGCAGGTTAATGGCATCAGCTTGAATGTTGGTACGAATATATAAGTTTAGATAACTAACAATGCAAGTACAGTCAACGAAAAGTACTTTGTAGAAAAAGATCATAATAAAAATATAATGAAGTAGTTATTTTAGATTAGCAGTTATATTACAACCAATGGTTTAAAATCATGTTAAAGAAAAAGTATATATAGTCGGGATCATTCATTTATATCTGTTCAAAGTTTGAAAAATATGTGCCTTGACTATCAATTAAATAAACACCTGATGCAAGAGTTAGACAGGATTCATTTATTTTAAATTTAAAAAATACCAGTTATTGTCCTCTATCTCACCTAACGGTAAGTGTAGATAATGACTGATATTTACTGGTTCAGTAACAGTTTTCTCCGACCTTCAAGTTCTAAAATGTACTTAATTATCTGCATAAACATGAGGAATCACCCACTCCATATCTATACATGGCTGTATTTACCTAATCACATGATTACTTTATAGATGGAGCATTATTCTGAAACGCAATCTGCAGTCAGCGACGCTGGACAGCCCCATAATTTGAACACTAATAAAGAAACAAACAGATCCAAAAAATATGAAGAGGTTCATATTAAGGAAGAACCTGTAGAAGGCAGATACAGAGAACCTGAATCGAGACAAAAGGATAAACCTAGAGATACCCACAAGGAAAGAGAGAGGGAAAAGAAATATGGTGATTATAAAAGAGATAAGCATAGAGACGAAAGGGACAGATACTCTAGTTCTTCGAAAGAGAGCAACAGAGATAGAAATTACTATAGAAGCAGAGACAGACATAGAAAAGATGAAACAGGAGACTCGAGTCATTCAAGGACGAGGGAATACAAAGATAGTTCAAAACCATCGAGGTATAGTGACTCCAAAGACAAGCATGAACGCAGCGACCGCCACGGCTCTGACGAGCGCTCGCACAGACAAGATAGGTACAAAAGATATTACGATTTCAAACAGGAGGATTATGAGTTTAATTTAAAACGAATGAAGCGTGAAAAGGACTGAATATATTTTGATTTGAAATTTGAAATGGTCTTATTTACCTCACTAAACTGACTGACTGAATGACTTTTTACAAATTATTTCATTTCAATTATGTATTTATCTATATAAGTATGTTTATCCGTTGCCTAGTATCCATAGTACAAGCACAGTGTAAGCTTAGACTTTGGTACAAGCTTTGCTTAGTTTGGGACTAGGTCAATTGGTGTCAAGTGTCCAATGATATATTTATTTATATTTAATTTAAATATGACGTCATGGACTTCATTATTATCTCGTATCGATTTAATTTGGTAGTTAGCAAAGTTCAGTGAATGCGTTTCTTTTTTGTTTTTTACTGCGTAATATATTTTGCTTACCATTTTTTGCCATAATTAAATCTCAGACGCTATTATAGTCGAAGCATATTCCACGCAAAGTTTACCTAAATAATTGAGTGCAACGACCCCTCCTAATTTGTGTGGATGCCTTTTATGATTCAATGTGCGGCCACATGCTAGTCGCTCGACGCTCTTGTCCAGCGATAAATCTGGTCACGTGACCCTATTTTAAATTGCCCGCGACTCAAAAAAGCAGCGTCAAGAGGGCTGCTTGCGGGAATGATCTTGGTCTTGGAAGCTGATTTCTTAATCTCATTTAGCAGCAGTCGTGGCAGTGGTACAGATAAAATAAATTGTAGTGGTCATCCCGTAAAACCCATATCGAAAATACAAACTGAAATATACATGCATAGAAAAACCAGACAAATAAGACCAGCCCTGGGAATCGAACCCAGGTCCTCGGCATTCCGTGCCACGTGCTATACCACTACACCACCACTGGACAGTGATACAGACACGAATTTCTCCTATGCACCACATATCTCAGCTTGTTTGTTTTCTTATTTTTAGTCACTTAAGCAGCGACACTAGCGACATCTATGCTGTAGCCCTCATCGAGAAACTTTCACCACCCCATTGGAACTAACCGCTCACCCGGACAAGAGATGTTGTTATTAAGCAATCAAATTTAGATTGGTTTTTTGGAATCTTTTTGTATTTTTTATTTCAATTCCAAATTTTTTTGTTACTTTTATGGTCATCCCGTAAAACCCATATCGAAAATACAAACTGAAATATAGATGCATAGAAAAACCAGAAAAATAAGACCACCGCAGGGAATCGAACTCAGAGTGAATGAAAAAAAAATAACAAGTATTTATCCCGAAATTGAAGGTGTTTTTTTTTCAGCGAAAAAGCTCAACATTTTCAGTTTTATCGCTATATGTCACGTGACCAGATTTGATGCTGGAAACGAGCGCCGAGCGACTGCATATGGCCGCGCCTTCACGCGTACGTTCGGCTGCCGCCGGCGCGGGCGCAGCTACAGCTCCATCTTCATCGTCACACACATAATTTCTTTACCATTTATACATTGGTAGATTGGATATGAATGTTTCATTCAAACTAAGAGAGACTAGGACGTAGTGCATCGCGTTGCTGTCCAGGATCCTTTACCGTTTTCATGGTCTGCCAGTTTCACCATCATCATCATCATCATCAGCCCGAAGACGTCCACTGCTGGACAAAGGCCTCCCCCTTAGAACGGCACAATGAACGACAACTCGCCACTTGCATCCACCGGTTTCCGCTACTCTCACGATGTCGTCAGTCCACCTGGTGGGAGGCCTGCCAACGCTTCGCTTCCAGTGCGCTTCCAGTTTCACCAATCCTTATTAAATATTACAAATGTGAAAGTATGTCTGTCCATCTGTTACCTCTTCATGATTAAATTTTAATCGCTGAACCGAGTGTAATGAAATTTGCTATGAAGATAGTTTGAGATCATGGAAAAAGAATAGGATAGTTAGTTATTATCAGGGAAAATTGCAAAGTTCCAGCGGGATAGTGATAAACGAATTTTTCGCAGACAGAGTCGCGGGCATAGACTAGTTCATTATAAAGTGAGCGAATGTTAACTCCAATAAAAAACAGTTGAATTCATCAAATAGATAATGCATTTTTTAATCGTATTAAATATTCAAACGTCATTTATTACTCACCGTTGATGATCTCTCAGTAGCCTAGAAACATTAAAAATTAAACAGGTAATTATGGCTTCTAATTAAAACCCAAATGCTTTTGAAAGCGTAGGAAGCGCAAAAACAGCACATTAAAATATCTAGGCGACCTGCTCGGCTAAAACGCTTGACGATTTTGCGTTTCTCACTCAGTGTCACTCTGTCTGACTTGGTTGTTTAGATAGGGAGGCATGTAGAGGGCAGTCGCGGCCGCTCGTGCTAGCCGCGGTGGCAGCGGAGCAGGCGCGTGCGCAATGGGACTGTGACGACGCGCGCGTGTATTCTCTAATTACTTAGGTACCTATTAGATCACTAACTAATTAAATACTCTGCTGCTGTGGATCACATATTTTAAAGATTACAATAATAGAAAATGTTCTGATTTAGTTTGTAACACAGGAACACTACCTATACTAACTAACATAATTAATGTTTTTTAGTATCGTTTTTAGGGTTCCGGAGCCAAAATGGCAAAAACGGAAACCTTATAGTTTCGCCATGTCTGTCTGTCTGTCTGTCCGTCCGCGGCATTGCTCAGGGACTATCAATGCTGGAAAGCTGTAATTTTGCACGGATATATACATATATAAACTATGCCGACAAAATGGTAAAATAAAAAAAAAATAAAAAAAAATTTTTTTGTGGTACCATTGACGTAAAGTGGGGGTGTTTTTTTTTCTCATCCAACCCTATAGGATGGGGTATCGTTGGATAGGTCTTTTAAAACCATTAGGGGTTTGCTGAGATTTTTCCACACACCGGTTTAGATTTAAGAGGGGGAGGGACGCTCGATTTTCATGAAAATTTGCACTTTAAAGTTGAATATTTCGCAAACAAATTACTGAATCGAAAAATCGTCTGAACAAACCCCTGATGATTCTAAAAGACCGATCCAACGATACCCCACACTATAGGGCTGGATGAGAAAAAAAAACACCCCCACTTTACGTCTATGGGAGGTACCCTAAAAAATTTATTTTTGAATTTTTTATTGTACCATTTTGTCGGCATAGTTTACATATATATCCGTGCAAAATTACAGCTTTCTAGCATTGATAGTCCCTGAGCAAAGCCGCGGACGGACAGACAGACAGACATGGCGAAACTAAGGGTTCCGTTTTTGCCATTTTGGCTCCGGAACCCTAAAATCAAGTTAGAGAGCCCTTTACGGACTACCTTATTTATAACGTTTTGATTTCGAACTACAATGTTCCAATTATACAAATAATTGCGCAGACTCACCTTCTTCCGACGCTCTTGATTGACACGACGATTTCTAGGCGTGCAATTGCCGCATCCAAACCGGCTAATGAACATACTACGCCAGTGGCTACGCACTTACGAAACACGCAATAACAGTTATTATTGCAACTAGACGGAAAATTGATTTAAATAAAACATGGTAAGTATTCGCTTCAATCTGAGATTGAATAGGATTTCCCGATGAAACGGTTAAGTACTTATTTGCTTAAGTGCTGGTTCTTGCGAGCAGCGGATGACGCTGTTTAGAGGCGTTTAGCGGCGAAGGGGACCTTTAACAATCTTAACTGTAATGTTTCTATCAGAGTAAACCTTGAGAGTTCAAATTAAGATAATCTACTAGTTAAGTAGCTTGGGTATGTATGATACATTACACCAGGCACTGATTTTTAATGAGAAACGATTGAACAATGTTTTCAAAAACGTCTGTACCTATCTGATAGTGATAAGAGTTGCGCGTGTGTTTCTTAATAGGTAGTTATTTGTCTGATTAGGTATTCATAAGTTATATAAGATTAGCACATGATAAACGTAGGTAATAAATACATTGCACTTTATTCGAAGGGATAAGTTCGTCTTTGATGGGGAAGAAACAAAATATCATATATTTTTAATTATCTATACTTTACCACTAAAAATAATTACTCTACTAGTAATTTAAGTATTTTATGCGTATTAAATATAATGAGATGTACAAAGAAAAACTTATCCCTTAAAGGGATCTCTTCCAGTTAAGTTTGTTAAGCTTATGGATTTTAAACTTGTATATTTTTAGTTTAATTTCTAGTCACAGGCCCGCGACGTCGAAGCTCCCAAGACGATCCCATAGAGCTTATGGGAACGGAAGCAATACCATGCCCTCGGTACCGCTCTGCTTTCAGAGCATGACATGAGTTCGTGTGAGCTAACTTTGGGGGCGGCAGACGTGAGCTTGCCTTCGGAATCCAAAAGTTTAATGGTTACTTGACCTGAAATGTAAATTTCAGAATTAAATTATTATTATTATAATTATTTATTTTTTTAATTTATGACGGTGGAAGCAGTCTACACTTCCACTGAACGTAGATTATAGTTAGTGTTTAGTTTTGTAACTAAGGGACCCCATACATCCCTGTATTATTATTATTATTTTTTGTATTTTCTTTTATTTCATTGTATACTGTAGTTTTTAAGTATTTTATTTGTAATTATTTTATGTTGAAAAATTGACTTTCTGCCAAGTTTCTTGCGGCGCATTCTTCTTGGCAATGATGGTCTTTCCGAAAGCGCTGGTAGTTTAAAAAATGACGTGTAAAAGTGCCCATTGCGGCCTATTTACTGAATAAATGATTTTGATTTTTGATTTTGATTTTTATTAACTTTAGAACGATTATCTTATCTTAATATTATTGTTTTTGTTTTTCTTATTATTAATTAGTAGGGACCTATAATTTTAGTGCAAATGTTATTTAAAAACTAGTGGTGGGCCGCCGGCCGCGAGGCGCCTCGGCTCGCAGCCCCGACCCCGAGCGGCGCCGCGACGAAGCCCCGAGCCCCAACCAAACCCCAGCCAAGCCAGTCCACTCGCGAGCTCGGAGCGAAGCGCCCGGCTCCGCAGCCTTCCCAGTAAGCACGATTGCGCGTAAAGGACGATACTTAGAAGAGTTTTGTGGGATTTAGTGTTGTGGTTTAAAGTGACAATGTGGTTTATGTGTGTTGGTTCAACTGGACATTAAAGGGATTTTTGTTTTTTGTTTGTTTTGGTAAGTTTTCTTTCATAACTTTTGCTTAGTTTATTTTGCATTTTATGTTTACACATATGAATACGAATAAAACTAATTAAATTTTTATTGATGTGACTTAAAAAAGTTCTGAATCTATTTTTCAAACTTGGTTTAAGTTTGACAGTTACATTAAACTGAGCAAATTAAATTGAGATTTATTTTTTACTAGCTGTTGCCCGCGGCTTCGCCCCCGTTGTTGTTTTTCTTCCATAAAACCTTCTCCTGACAATAAAGAACACAACAAAATGAGAATAAGCGAAATCGGTCTAGCCGTTCCCGAGTTTTGCGCTTAGCAGCACATTAATATTTATATAGATTTAAGATTAATAAGATTTGATAAGATTGTCTAAAAGAACTACCTAAACATTATTATGATCTTGTGATAACTTTGCTAGTAGCTGGAAGACTTTATGTAGCGAGTGTATGAGGTTCTGTGAGGCGAAGGAGGACCGTCCGTCTTCACTAAATTGTTTGTAAATGTTAATTCTGTTATCTTTTGTGCCATGTGTCATGTGTTGTGCTTGTTAATATTTTATGAATTTCACAGTGTTTTGGCTTGTCTGTAATGCTGTGTAATTATTTCATTAAATAAATAAATAAATCTTTAAGCAGTTCTCTGGCTCAGTACAGCCACATAAAATAAAGTGCTCATCTAACTGTAATAGGCACATAAATTAGCATTTAAAGTAACTAAGTATACATACACTCGAGTCCGACCACGGTCGGTTGGAATTTTGCTCCGGTTCGCGTGTCAAAACAATTTACTATGCAGACACGAGCTCGAAATACAGCCGGTTGTAAACATAAAGTAACCAGTACCTAAACATCCACCGTAAGCTATCCTCCTGTCTTAGAAGCATTAAAATCGCGTACACGCGAGCTACCTCTCGAGGTAGTAAGCGAGCGCAACGACCAAGGCTTTGCGACAGTTCTACTTCTAAGTAACTATGTTTGACTTTACCGGTAGAGTTAGCAAATTTCACCGCTACTATGTACTTTCAGAATAGAGTCGTTACTTAATACATCGGTCTTATTGACCTTCTCACAATTTATGAGCGCTACTGCAGTTTGTTTTGGTTTTAATTTGATTGATTGACTCATTCTAAAGAATATCTGTTATATGGAATATACTAAAAATGGCTAAATTTAATTCGACCGATTATTTCGTAGCTGTTAACATATTTATACCACATTCGAGAGGTGTTTTTGAGCGATTGAATTTCAAAAATAGGTCCCCTGCTCCGCGTGTTGGGAACCAGTGGCGCAGGCGTCCACGATCTTCTTATCGCGGGGTCGCGAGGTCAAGCCCTGCGGCGGACTGTACAATGTATCATGTTGCAACTTTCTCTTTGAACGAGGAAATCCACTGGCTAAAGCTAGTGGTTAGTACACAATAGTAGTATTCCTAGTCCACAGATTCTCAAACTTTTATAATATGCGCCTCCCATGTCTCTTTTATAAAATTACTACGCGTCTCTTGCCTGCCTGTTAGTAAAACCATGTAAAACTATGAGAAGCTGTATACGTGAGCCACGAGCGTTCATTTGAATTATACTGCAGAATTCATAATGTTAACACTTAGTTATTAACCGACTTCAAAAGAAGGAGGAGGCTATCTATTCGGTTGTATTTTTTTTATGTTCCACGTTCTTGGGGACAGTATGCCATCCAAGGGCGAACCCATTCTAGCTTACTTAGGACCTAGACGGCTAAAGTTATGATAAAAATAATCCTACAGCAATGCTGATCTATAAATCGATTTCTAGTCGATATAATAGCGTCGGTTCGCAAAAGTTAACTGGCGAGCCGTTCGGTCATTTCCATAGTAATTGGAATCATAGTTAGCCTAAGCCTAACCTGTATCATTATATGAATTATCTTGTTTATAATACTTAAATACCTACCATGCTTAAGTAGTAAACTGAATACTCGAGCTAACTAGTATCATCTCAGTCTGCCGCCATAATTGTACAGATTTAAGATAAAATTTTATTCAAATGAGCGAGGAAAGTGGCGCAGCCGCAGCGCGTGCTCACGCGGGCGACACTTAGTTTAATTAATTATTGTTCTGTACCATTTAAGTATGAAAATAATAATCATGCGCTAAATTCATGGCGTGATAAAATGCAGGCCTATTATTCCCTCCACATGTTTCTTTCATATGTTGGCTCGTAGACGTAAACACTTACCTACATCTACCTACTTATTGACAGCCCCGGATCTAAGGGGGGGCAAACCGGGGCACTTGCCCTGGGCAGCAGTTTCATGGGGGCGCCAAATCCTCAAGACAAGAAATGAAGAAGAAAAAAAAAAGAAAAATGCTACTCATTGGCAGTTTTATTAACAGTTTTTCTCAAACACTGAAGGGAGGGGGCGCCACCATCAAGGTTTTTTAAAATAATTAATATAAAAAAGAAAAACCGGTCAAGAGCGTGTCGCACGCGCCCGAAATAGGGTTCCGTAGCCATTTTGAAAAAATTAAGTAATATTTTTCTAAGGATTTCGTATTTTATACGGAATCTTCTAAGTTTAGGTATATTTTATACCTTAGGCTGCTATTTACTGCTGAATGCTGAATATTTCGCAAACAAATCACTGAATCGAAAAATCGTCTAATGGTTTTAAAAGACCTATCCAACGATACCCCATACTATAGGGTTGGATGAGAAAAAAAAAACCCCCACTTTACGTCTATGGGAGGTACCCTAAAAGATTTTTTTTTAATTTTTATTGCACCATTTTGTTGGCATAGTTTACATATACAGGGTGTCCAGAAGTACCACGTCACAGTGACACCAGAGGTAGGCCAGCTCAAGAGGAACCTAACCAACCTAACATGACCCCAGTAAAAGTTGCACGGTTTTCGAGTTATTACCGAAATAAAGATTTTTGGGGATACTCCCCTTTGTCTTGACATTTTTAGTACCAGCATCGACATGGAAAGCTTTTAATAACAGTTTTTTATGTGTATCGAATCGTGAATAGTTACTTCAGAAGTGTAGTGTGTTATTTTGTCAGTAACTACCGTAAAATGCTGAAAAAAACTTAATTAATCTTGATTTAAGTTGTCTCAAAAACATGAATTTCAACTTTAACCATCTGCCATGAAAAAAAATTACTAGAAACGAAACAAATAAATAATGTAAATAAATTAGACATGTTATGCAGATTCAGAAATGGTATGACACATGTATCTTACTCCAAGATCATCAGACATTCTTATCACTTTAGCGAAGCCCTATCGAACCAACTTAAAACTGGAACTCCGAAAGCAGTCCCTGCTAAGTGGTACAAAAATGCTGTGTATAGCGATAGCTCATCTATTATCTGATACAATTATTTTGCCAAATGCACGAAGGTTAAATATTAATATTTGTCTCCCTTTTCAAGGCTAGGACCGGATCCTAAAGAACCGGATATAACCTAACCAAAAAAAAGTTGGAAAATCCCCAACTTTGTCACTTCAAAGTTCAATATTTCAAAAGCGGCTGAAATGATTTTGATAGAGTATGTCTTAGAACCATCGCTAGAAAACCTGCTTTCAAATAATAAAAAAACGCATTCAAATCGGTTTACGCGTTTAAGAGCTACGGTACCACAGACAGACAGACAGACATAGCGGTCAAACTTATAACACCCTTATTTTTGCGTGGGTGGTTAAAAACAGGTTTATCTTTCATTCATTTATTGGAATAAATTTAGTTCACAATAAATGTTCAAATTGTCTCCCATGGACTCTCTCATCTTCTAATAAACCAGGCAAGTCGTTTTGCAAAAACTGTAAAATATAGTTTCTACCATTAAAAATAGGAGGCAACTCGACCGGTCCCACAATTTGACCATTAAGAATTCCAGTCCACAAATTAATTTTGAATTGATATTGGGACCGATCTTCTCGTTCTTCATGTGTATGTGTTGGTTTTCTGTCTGCCAGCTTGTGTAAATTGAAATATCCATCCCTTTTGCAAGCCGATTCTTCAGTCCACAATATTTCATTGAAATAAATTGGGTTTTAGAATATTTTTAATAGGCTTACGTTTGGCCTCAATCTCGCTTGATGGACGGCGAAGATGAGGCCTCAGATGGTACACGTTTGTCTAGAAGGTGTCTGTTCACTTTGACCTTAAAGATGTCCAGATTACAGCGTTAACCAAATAATATTACCTAACGTTTTAAACTTTCATTCATATTCATAATACCACCAACGGGACTACGGGACTTACCACGCTTACACACACGAGTAATATTTACCTCGACGTTTCGGCAACATTACAGTGGCCGTGGTCACGAGTAGACTGAAGTGTGGGGTGTCAAGTCTGCTAGCAGCGCGAGTCCTTCGAACTACCATGTATTTTTGCAGTGTGGAGGAGGAGGAACTGAATGAACACACATTTCTAGTATAAACGTAGCTATCATAAGGTCGCGGGTGAGCAAAGTAGGTGATTGTTTCAGTTCATTAATATGAACCTCGGCAAAGTAACGCCTGATTCAATAAATTAGTAGGTAATGTAACATGTTTTTACTTAACAGTGACGGCTTGCGGCATCAGCAAAGTGATAAGAATGCCTAATGTTATTTCAGTAAGATACATGTGTCATACCATTTCTTAATTTGCATAAAATGTCTAATTTATTGGCGTTATTTGTTTGTTTCGTTTCTAGTAAATTTTTTTCATGGCAGATGGTTAAAGTTGAAATTCTTATTTTTGAGACAACTTAAATCAAGATTAATAAAGTTTTTTTCAGCATTTTGCGGTAGTTACTGACAAAATAACACACTGCACTTCTGAAGTAACTATTCACGATTCGATACACATAAAAAACTGTTATTAAGAGCTTTCCAAGTCGATGCTGGTACTAAAAATGTCAAGACAAAGGGGAGTATCCCCAAAAATCTTTATTTCGGTAATAACTCGAAAACCGTGCAACTTTTACTGGGGTCATGTTAGGTTGGTTAGGTTCCTCTTGAGCTGGCCTACGTCTGGTGTCACTGTGACGTGGTACTTCTGGGACACCCTGTATATCCGTGCAAAATTACAGCTTTCTAGCATTGATAGTCCCTGAGCAAAGCCGCGGACGGACGGACAGACAGACAGACTGAGAGACAGACAGACATGGCGAAACTATAAGGGTTCCGTTTTTGCCATTTAAAAAGTGCGCCAGTCCCATTTCATTATCATGGCAACATCAAAATTTGCCAACAATTTTAACACGGCCCGCAACTGTATTTAAAACGTCCGCCGAGTCATGGCGTGTAATTATCATCGTACCGTTTGTATCATTAATCCGACTTCAAATGCATACCTGGTCTTACGTATACTTACATGGTATAGATAGACATGCAAATAGTAGGTTCGGATGAAGTATTTAATCGATCCAACGGATAAGAAATTCACGAGATGGAAAGTATGTTCTTGCCTTTGCCGAGCGAATTCAATTTAGCTTAACTACAGGCCTTGTTACAATGTAAAATTTGAATAATGGGTACAATGGATTCATATTTTCTGTTAAAATACCTACTGTACTCACACTATAAATAGTTTTCATTCGGTAAACATATGGATGAAGATCCTGGGATCCTAGACTATAGATGGCGATGCAGTTGTTATTACTAGATTTTATTTTTTACGGGGTGAAGATTGCGATTAATTTAACTCCCAATATTTGACGCACTAGCGTCATTCCGTTGCACATACGGTTAAAATAATTAATCGTAACTCATTAAATATCAAACTTAGATACTTTGGTACTTTGCGTCATCATTCAGAGATTAAAAATAATAGTAAATTGAGGTCCATATAAGTGTTATAACTTTGTATAGTTTAATATATAAATCGCATTTTCATTATAAAACCGGCAACTCTTCGCTTTAATTTAATAAATTAATTAAAATTAAACACACATGACTCAGGTGATTTCTGCGATTAAATCAGTGCCTGAACAGGAAGCGGGCTTCTTTAACTACCGCATCATAATATGACAACTGCCATTAAAAAGTTGATTTACCAGTTACAAACGTAACACCTACCTACAGTTAATCATTGTCTTGTCGTGCTTATGTCGCGCGCGACAAAAAGGTCGCGATATAACCCGCGTGGGACCGTTGTGCGGCACGCGGTGCGCCCGAGCACGCGATCTATTCCACTGATTTTATTAAGTAGTTCTTCTAGAATTTAACTACATATTTTTAATAGTTTGTTAATGATTGACAGTTAATTACATCTCTACGTGCAAAAGAGTAACGTGACTGACTAACAAAAAACTCACAGCCTAAGCCGAGTTTCTCGAAATTCCAGTTAGGTGGGGATAAAAGGGATTCATTAATGTTCTTGTTTCAAAATGGCTCTGTCTCGAAATGGATTTTATGATTACAAGCTTTTTGTAGAGACCAAAGCACATATAATGCTAATAATTAGAGTCATTAACGGCAGGTACATTAACAGTGAGAAAATAAGATAGGTTTACTATAAAAAAATATTAACAATACAGATAATGACGTTTGGAAACAAAGAAAATGTTTTGCACTGCGCTCCATTGCACTTTACGAGCATCGCGACCCGCCTGCTCCCACACAAATCTATGAGAAAAACATTTTTAGTATATTTATTAAAATTTGCTATTTGCTATTCACGTAACTGTTGAATCAACATTTTAAGTCGAATTCATTTGTTAGTTCTTTACTTAAAAAGCGTAAATTCCTTGTACCGATTCACCGAATCGCATTTCACCTCGAACTAACAAAATTTCAGTAGAACCTTGTACTTGACGCAATTTTCCGCGTAGCTTTTTACATTACTATGATTAATTTGTGTACCTTCCGCCGCCTAACTTTGCCTAAAAGTTCATTGTCACGACTAGTACCACAAAAACTATAAAGGTATAATTCCAATTCGAACACTATCCGGGAGTAACGTAAAGACTTCGCATAAAAAATTTATCTCAAAAATGCGCCAAAACTGAGTATTAAGTAATGAACTTTTAGGCATATTGATATAGTGCGTGGTAGTATCTCATTTTTCGTGTAGTATTTTACCCTTAGACGCGTTTCCCCGCGATCGATGTTTGCTTGGGACCCTATAATTAATTTGACGCATTAATTGATGTTTGTACTAAAATACACTAATACACGATCGAGGTGAAATGCGATTCGGTGAATCGCTACAAGGTATTTATGCTTTTGAGGTAAAGAACTAACAAATGGTCGAATTCAGTGGTTGAGTAAAAGCATTTACGGTTGAGTCAAGTGCATGCACGCGTTCAAGTCTTTTGTTGAGAGCCTTTAATACGCTTGTATTATACAGCCAGCTATGGTGGTCTAGTGGTATGACCTGCCTCCCAAGTATTCGTGACCTCAAATTCGGGCCCGCACCTCTATGTTTCTAATCAATGTGCGAAATTACATTTGAAATTTACCACGAGCTTCATAGTGAAGAAATTCAGCGTGAGGCAACCTGCACAGACCTGTGAAGCAATTCAATGCTGTGAAGTTCCCAATCCACACTGTGCCTGCGCGATCGCGTGGGAACAACGGCCCAAGTCTGTTTATTTAGTTTACGTTTTATCTTTAAAGCTTATTTAAATACGTAGCTTTTCCAAAAAAACACGATTTCACAAAATAAAAAACTCCGAGTAAAACGGTACTTGCGTGATGGACGAGTTAAAGTTGTTAGTGTATGCATTAAAATAATACTAATAAGCTTTCAATTAAAACTCGTGCCACTTTATCGCGCAATAAGAAGTGCTTATTTTTAATTAAAATTAAGTATTTAATGCTAATAAACACCCGATGAAAAGCAGTGATAAAATTTATTACAAGAAATTTTATACAAGATTTTAATCTGCAATTTTCACACCACAAGAGTACGCATAACTAAATAAATTAAATTAAATTATACTAATCCGTATAAACAGCGCTCCCCGCGCCGCGCGAGGGCTAAAACCGTTAGACCCTTCTTTTATTTATACCTCACCTAATTACTCCGGATAACAAAAAACGCCGTGATTATATCAAACCTGACAACCGGTATAATTATATTCACTACCTAAAAAATCTGTTGCATCTTTTGTTGGTTGAAATAGGGCTGTGATTTGTGTGGCTAGAGTGGCAGTGGCCCTTTGTGCAGCGAGAGAGGGGAAGTAGAGAATATCTTCTAACGTCTCGGCGTTAGGGCCACCGTACACTGACGTAATAGAGCTTTATATTTTTCTATATTATTTACTTTTTACTAATATATCTCGAGAGTTAATCATGACTACTATTTATTAAGCCGTGGTGGCCTAGTGGTTTGACCTATCGCCTCTCAAGCAGAGGGTCGTGGGTTCGAACCCCGGCTCGCACCTCTGAGTTTTTCGGCATTCATGTGCGGAATTACATTTTGAAATTTACCACGAGCTTTGCGGTGAAGGAAAACATCGTGAGGAAACCTGCACAAACCTGCGAAGCGATTCAATGGTGCGTGTGAAGTTCCCAATCCGCACTGGGCCCGCGTGGGAACTATGGCCCAAGCCCTCTTGTTCTGAGAGGAGGCCTGTGCTCAGCAGTGGGACGTATATAGGCTGGGATGATGATGATGATGACTATTTATTGCTAAAATTTGCTCAGTTTCTAGACTTCCCGAAATATATTGACTATGCGCAAAGAGTCACGAAAGTTTAAAACATTACATTGGTAAATATTTTAACCTATTATTTAAAATAGGATACACTAGCCAACTATGTGTTGTGCAGTGGAACTATATCCGATATGTTTTACAAGTTTATGAACACTTATCTACTTCAGTCTTAAAAATATGTTGAAAATTTGACTATGGTGGCTTGTTAATAATATTAAAACGACAAGGACTAATTCGACACTGTTTGTCCTAAATAAGTAGATTCCAATCCAACGACTCTATCCATCTATAGTTAGTGGCTTCCAAATATCTAGCTTATAATAAAATCTTTATAAGCCTTCAATGTTCTGTAAAATCCAACATTTCGACAGTATCTCTCAATAAATCGGTAAAAGTGGACGATTGAGCACAAAATGTAACGTAAGTGACCAAGGCATGAAAAAAAAAGACGGAAATCATTCATTCAAGTGAACCGTCTGATATTCTAATTACTAATAACTCTACTAATTGAAGACCCCAAGCTCTGCGAGGCGTTAAAGAATCCAACAAGATGATGGTCCGTGATGGGATTTAAAATTGACCCCTGAAACATATCTTTGGTAATGCTGGCCTGTCGTTCAGTTTTTTTTGTGTAAATTAGCTGGCGTGTCCATCCGGCCAGTGTTGCATTGAGTCAATAAGTACTATTGTTAGCGTATTGTGCGCGCGCGCCGAATCAGCCGTAGCGCCGGCGCAGCGGCCTCTCGCCGTGCGACGACTGCAGACTGTAGAGAGAACAAATTGCCCAAATATCCATTGATAGGTCCATCCATAGATATCAAATTCTGGTCGGTTTTTGCAAAATTGGAAAAATGCATTTTGAGATGAAACCTAGCTATTCGATGATCGATTTGATGCTATAAATTCCTTTAATTAGCTTTTGCCCGCGGCTTCGCCCGCGTGGATTTCGGTTATCGCGCGCTATTCCCTCGGGATTTTGTGCATTTTTCCGGGATAATAAGTAGCTTATGGCACTCTCTGACCCATAAACTATATCTATGCCAAAAATTACGTCGATCCGTCGCTCATACAAACACACATTTTCTCATTTTTAATAATAGTATGGATTAATCTAAAGAAGAGTTATTTCGAGATCTCAAAACATAATTTATATGTTTTTTTTTTATTACGGGTACTGCTCGTTCAACCATTTGCTTATTCATTTCATTCATCGGCAGTAACTTATTTAATCGACATTTTTTTTTAAGCCAGGCAAATTTGCGTCTTTGTTACTAAAACAGCATTCGTTCAACAGCGCAAAGCTATTAGACAAAGCACACAGACAATTAAGCCATTTTGTTTTATGAATGTTTTTCTCAGTTGTAGTATACCGTATTAGCGTCAGCACAATGGTGTTTGCGTGACACTCGATACGAGGGCTCGGGTTGCCGGCGCGCGCGGCGGCCGTGCTCGCGGGTTCTCGCGGGATTGGTGTGCAGTCAAAACAATCGGTCACTCATGTCAAAGACATACAAAAATGACAAAAAGTACAATATTTAGGGGCTGTTTCACCATCCATTGATTAGCGTTAATCGACGGTTAAATGTGATGCCGTCTCCGTCTATTTGAACAAAACAAATAGAGACGGCATCACACCTAACCGCCAGTTAACACTAATCCATGGATGGGTGAAACAGCCCCTTAATTCATTTTCATGTTTCGGTTTGTAACCTGTCAATAAAGTTGTGCAATTAAAGACACTGACAAGAAACACGCATTGGGGATATTTTATTTCTCATCTTCTCTTAAATTTATAAATAGTGACCACCAACAACTACACATGTAACATGTAACCTAACACAGCGCGTGGCTTAAACCACATTTTTGTTCACACTAATGAGGGCTATCGTTTTTTGTCTCACTAGATGGCGCACTGTTGCGTGAGGTTTTTAAGTGTGGCTTTCAGAGTCTGTTATTACGGGCGTTAAAACAAAGTTTAGATTAAAATCATATTTAAAACACCTTAAAACCGTACCATAAAAATATCCAGCAACCACAGTATTGCTTAGTCCCGTTTTTTTCGGAAAAAAGGGAGGATAAAAGTTTCCGAAAGACAAAACTGTCTCAAAACACAGACATTCATTGCCCCGTAACGCATAATTGCCATAATTAATTTCAGGTTATGCAAAATATTCACGAAAAAAATTCTTATTATAAATAGCTCACCGTAGCTCACCCAAAAACTATGAGATTTGACATTTCGGAGACCTCACGCTACACTAGCGCCTCTAGCGGCGAATTCATTCGCGATAGCCCTCATTAGATAAAAAATCTAAGGTCTATGCGCTATAGGTAGGTTTGTTGTTAGTAAAATTTTGTCTCGACTACCGTTAGACGGGCGTTTTAAAAAAAAAGTGCACCCTTTCATTATTTTTGAAATTTTGGAAAAAATATGGTAATACCTACTCAGAATCAAGAGCACAATCGATTCCGATGATGATGATGATGCGTGACAAAACTGACTCATAAAATTTTGCATGAAAAAATGGGGACATTTTTTTAAACGATCGGAATCGATTGTGCTCTTGATTCTGAGTAGGAAAAAATTTCGAAAAAAGGAAAAGGTACACTTTTTTTGAAAACGCCCTATAACCTATCATCCCCGCATATCATTTGGCGTACAGTGACGTGCTCATAATAAACACATTACGGCCTGCGACAACTGCCGCTGCCGTCACAGGCAGGAGTCACACCGGCTCGTAAACCCCACAATGACAATGCCCATCAAATTGACGTTTACAACTTGATATAAAATAACTGTCGCAGCGTAACAGTCACTTGTGCTGGCGCCAGCCCAAGCCACGGGAGGCAGCGGCTACAGATACTGGCAGAATTACATTTTGCAAAGTTCCGTCCACTAATAATCTGTTTCCTTGGTTTTCAATGTGGGTATATGTCTGTTTTTATGTTATTCCTCTTTAGTAAGTCAAAACAGTTGTGTTGAATATGCGTGAATAAAGTAGTTCAGGCTATTTTTTCTGCCCCGTTAAGAAGTAAAGTTTTTATAAATTTTGTAACACAAAGGAAAGCAAAATAATCTTGTGTTATAAATAAAACCAACTACTACCATTGCATACAACTTCTTCGAAGCGAAATATTTTCTAAAATGTTTTATACTTTCGACATGTCCGTCCGTCTATCCGATATAAGATATTTAGCTTTTAACTGATAATAGTGATAAATTCTTAGAGGCAAAAATCTTAAAAATTAATGCATGCGTATAAAAAAAGAGCTCTACATTATCAAGTACTTACGCTCGCCTCCCCTAACTCACGCGCGCAAACTGCACAATTACTTCGTTCGATCAATGGCGGATGCGATCGAGTGCAGCTATTGCGCAGGCGCGGGACAATACACCGAGTACTGGTTTAATTTCTATACGCGATGTAAGCGCGGCTTACAAAGCTTAGGGGTTTTAAACGAGGGGTGGTTATTGGGATTCAATGGTGTGATGAGTTTATGAAAATAAACATCACGGGTTTAGGTGGTTCGGTAAAGCGTTTGATTGAGTTATATTATTGTTAATTCGTTTATCGCTATACCGCAGGAACAATGCAATTTTCCAAAATTTTCTCAAACTTTATACGTACCAAATCTCATCTAAATCGGTTCACCGATTTTAGCGTAAAGAGGTAAAAAACTGAGAGAGTTGCTTTCGCATTACTCGTTTATGGATAAGTACTTACCTATTTTTACAAGTTTACTTATGTAAATCGCGTGACAATACAATAATCTAGTAGTGACATCCTGGTAGTCCAGCCAGGATCGTCTCCGCAGGACGGAACTCTTCAACGGTTTAATAGCATCGACTTGAAATGTGGTATGCAAATGTAGTTTGGGTGACAATGCAAGTGCAGTCAACAAAAAGTACAGTCAGCAAAAGTTTGTATTAATTTTAATTTTTTTTTTTTATTGTTAGTTTATTAATTTATTATGTTATCTGAATTGATGTGTTTGATTGACACTACAGCTAAACGTTCAAATGGATGCAACGAAACACTTGTTTTATACCGATACTTACTTAAAAGCTGTTTAATTATTAATTCTGGTAATGTTTACAAAGTCGGTTCTACAGTTTCTTAACTTTTTAATTTGACACCAAGTAACCTTTTCTGTAAACGTTATTTATTATTATGGTTAGTTTCCATCTCGCAGACATATTAAGTGGCTATTTAAAAAATAATGACGGTATAGTAGGTAGACCAACCGTCATGCTAGCGTACAGAATATAGATTAACATAACTGTTTACCTACAACAACATACCTAATGGTTGAAATAAAACAATAAATTGTTAAAATACAACTTTACGGAACATAACTGCACAGAGCCATTAATATGAATAGGAAATAGCAAAGCAACAATAATGCAGATTCCTTACAAAACCTATTAAGAAAAACGCAATACATAGACGATCTAAATTTACAATGTTTGGGAAAAGAAAAACAAGCTACTTAGATACACAGATAAAACCAAACGCAAACTAACGTACGTTTTTACATATTTGAGAACCGGTTATGTTCACACATTATCAGAGCAAGTTGACAATGACTAAAGACTCGAAATATATAATCTAAAGGAGCCATTTGTCTAACTGCCAAAGAGGGGAGTGAACTCTATAAGGGGTCAAAAATGCACCGGGTTTTGTACACTCATCGCACTAAACGTGTTTGCATGCCATCAAAGAGCAGTTTATGTAACGGAACACTGTTATTGTTGATGTTATATTTATTCGCAATATTTTTTTATAAGTATTATGTTACGCGGGGACTTTCTTGCTGGTTGGATTCAATTTGTATGGAGATGTTTGACCAGGTGCGCGCTCTAATTAATATTCGGGTCGTGAATAATATTATAATATTTACATTGGTCTGAGTAAGACAAGCTGGATTAATTTTCTAAAGTATTCATAAAATCGTAAATAAATTTAATTGAATTATAAATGGTGCCACTTATTTTGAATCCTCTTAAATCGTTAACAGTATAGATAGATACGTTTAAGCAACGACTGGTTAGATCATCAATCGCGTTTTTTCCCAAATGCCTTTTTCCCAATAAGCTTTTTTACTGTAGCTTATTTCACAATCGAGTTTATTCCCAACTTTAATCGACACAGAAATAGTGTCGATGGAGCTGCGCTTACGCGGAGCTCCTACTTTTGTGTGCTTTTGGCCCTATGGGCCGATGCAAACTTGGAAAAAAAACGCGATTGTCAAAATAAGATTCAGTAAAAAAGCATATCGGGAAAAAAACATTTGAGAAAAACCGCGAATGGAAATTTTGCTACTAGGAAATTTTGCGATCATTAGTACTATTGACATGTCTAACCAGATACATTATTATGGAAACAGTATCTTATATCTTATACGAGTATGCAAGCAAACAATATCATCGTCTGCCGAAAACATCATCATTAGGTACTTGACAAATGACAAATCAAGCGACTGTTTTCACTTTACTTTCATAATCACTACTTAAGTACTTAACTGCAATTAGCCAGCACTTAATTCCATCGCCGCTAATTACTTAAAAAAACATTCTTTATGCGGCGCGTGCCAAATCCCAATCCTTGTTACGAACGCGTGCGCTCGCGCAGGCACCGCAGAAGGCAGCAGCTATGCGGCGGCGGAAACGCCGCGTCGTCAGTGGCGTACATAGGCATTACCTGATTGTTGGGCAGCTCAGTCAGTGGCACTCAATGCGGAAACAGAACCTGCGTCTGCGGTATTTCTGCCTCATTATCTAGTCTAAAGCGTTATAGCTTTCGAGGCCCTAGGGTTAAGTAGTATCTAGCTACCAATAACGGAAAAATTAAAGCAAAAAGACGTTAATTAGTGACGTAAAGACATGCGTTTTCTGTACTGCTTACTGTGCGTTGGTGTTCAATAAAGAGTTACCTATCGTATTGTATTGTATAGTTTAATTTTGAGTAAAAATTACCGAATAAGTAAAAATTAACGTATTCTTTAATGTATTTAAGATCTCATGCAAATTAATAAGTTTAAAAAATGAAGTAAGTTAACTAAGTTTATTATAAAAGTGTTGCTATTGGACTTAGAGAATATGCTATTGGATTGGATGGAGTACCTTACGAAAGCATTGATGGCCTAGTGGTTGGGCCTATGGCGTCTCAGGCAGAGGATCGTAGGTTCAAGCCCGGGCTCGCTCAGATTAGACGATTAATACGGTCAACAGTTTATCTACTTCGTCCAAAACCGCTGGACAATTTAATTCAAAAGTGTACAGGAACCAATGGTGTCGTAACGAGTTCCTGTCATTGTGCTGCGGCGGGAAGCGCCAGAGCCTGCGCGCGCGCCGTGAGAGCGTCACGCGCCGCCGCGCGACCTGCGCCCTGCGCCCTGCCACCGCCGTGACGCGCTTCCACTTGGGACTGGCATTGTAACAAAAAGATACATTTGGGTTAAAACTGTCGTGAAACTATTTTTATAAGGTATGTTCAATATTAGAGCTCTCTTTGTCAAGAAATCGTGGTTTGGGTGGAAACAGTCGGGCATACCTCAACTATTAATCGTGGTGACCTGCGCAGTGCGCACCTTATTCAAAGACGCCAATTATCAAACTTACTGACGCCTAGCGATCGCATTTATTATCTCTTTCTATTCTCATTCTACTCGTATATCGTTTGATAGAAGGAATTGGTGAATGCGATAATTATTCCTAGTTCGTTAGGCAATAATTATAGCCTATAGAGCCTAAGCTTTAGGAATTAATTACTAGTGCTGCAATACTTGGGTCACATTCCTCTTAAAGTAGCAGT
Source organism: Choristoneura fumiferana (assembly GCF_025370935.1). Classification (NCBI taxonomy): domain Eukaryota; kingdom Metazoa; phylum Arthropoda; class Insecta; order Lepidoptera; family Tortricidae; genus Choristoneura; species Choristoneura fumiferana. Next base: position 21,770,107 of record NC_133476.1, on the reverse strand, counting down.
AAGGTAAATAGTAGTGTAACCCGAAGAGATGGAATAAGATCTCCGAAAATCTGGGGATACTGTTTAACATGTATTTTAATGATTGTCAATCGTGTTTTTTTCTTTATTTTTATACAATAACTAGCTTTTGCCCGCGGCTCCGCCCGCGTGGTATTCGGTTATCGCGCGCTGTTCCCTCGGGAACTGTGCATTTTTCCGGGATAAAAAGTAGCCTATGTCACTCTTGGGCCCATAAAGTATCTAATGCCAAAAATCACGGTGATCCGTCGCTCAGTTACGTCGTGAAAGACGGACAAACACACAAACATACAAACACACTTTCGCATTTATAATATTAAGTATGGATTTATACAATAATAAGCAATAATAAGATAATTTTGAAAATTACTAAGAATGTAATCGGTAGTACCAAGTGGAACAGCCTCTCCCAGCACCTGTCGCCACGCTCGGCCGCGCTCGCACTTGACCGATAACGTGTGTTGGGAAACACCGACCAAACCCTTCCCTTACACTATTACACTTCATTCAAATATACCTGTACCTACTGGAGATACGTGAGTTCATAATAATAGAAAACTGTATAAATTATTAAAAATAAATAGTTAATGTTGGTAGTTTAGTTATTCCTTAAAAAATATATAAATATTGATAAGTCAAGTCGGTCAATATCTTTATAGGCACCTAAGCATACAAATATTATTTTCGTTTGCTCCCCAGACATTCTTTAGCATTGTAACTACTAACTATATGTATACTATACATTATGTATTTATAGTTTACGTAATTAGTACCTAATTACAATGACATATGGAGACAGTACACTCCTAATTTACCTACATGTAGAAACAGTAGGATTTACACATGCAATATTCCCTTAACTTAACCACTGATATCAACTTAACGCAAGTATAAACGCAGTTGTGGTATGCATTTGGTCTTATTATGGCGGCTAAATAAATTTGCTGATCGACATACAAAGCCCTCCGGCCAATTAGAATCATCGGCAGACAATAAGCGGCTGGCGGAAGTCACACATAATTACTGCTAGTTATTGTTAAGCCTACTGAAGCTGCCGGCGTGGGCGCAGCACAAAGGTATCAGACGCTAGTGTTTGCCCGTGGCTTCGCACGCGTAAAATATTAGAGCTAGCATTTGAATTGAAATGCCTGGAATTTTACAAATTTTCCGTAGGAATTCTCTATAATACGGTATTATGATTTTGCCGTGGTTACAGTGTTTAGCGTTAAACATGAAAAATCTATATACTAATTCTCATGCCAAGTATAGTGACGTCACATGTATGTCTATCCAAACCTTTATAAGTTATTTGTAAAGTAGAATTGTTTTTCTATTCGATAACAGGCTAATTTATCATTGAAATGGTCAAATAATTATATCGTGGTTTTGACGTTACATTATAAACAGTGCATGACTATTTTAGCGAATGTATTCTATACAAAGGCTAATTCTGTAGGTCAATCATGCGCATTTATAATAAGTCATAATCTAGCCCCAAACTATTTTTATTTTATTTAAAATATGGCTTCTGTCCTATTTTAGGACAATTTCGCCAGTGTCGAAGTAAGCTCTCTTTGGGAGCGACGTTGTACGGTGATTGTAGTTTTTGCAACTTGATAGTAAAATTCCAGAAACCACGTGGAGACAACTTGCGCATTAAAAAATGTCAGACACGAGAGCAATATATAAGTTTGTGATCACTGTTCACTGTTAAGGTTAATCGCCGCATAAAACACTTTCAAAATTATACTTCAATTAGCCAAAGAACTGTCTGTCTACATCCACCATGTTCGAATGCTACAAATCGAATCAGCCCCAAACTAAGCAAGAATTATACAGAAAGATCGAATCCGCGAATTTAAGCTACGTAATCAGCATCTACACATTCCCATAAAATGAAACAGACACCAGCGCAAAAATCAAATACCGGGTGTGGCTAACACAAGCAAATAATTAATAATAAGTAGATTGTACTCATTAAACTGAACTACATTAGCTCAGCGCCTTTTAAAAATAATGAGTTTATTAACCGACTTCAAAAAAGGAAGAGGTTCTATGTTCCAATGTTTGTATTTTTTTTTTATTACACTTTAAAGTTTATTCGAAGAAGCAATGTAAATATTTTATATTTGTAGACAGGCGACGTCAGTTGGGTTCTACTCGTACATTGATAACAGTATTTAATTTGTATGAAAAAGGGAAAATCTAAAACTCCATTATTTTTAAAAGTAGCTGAACTAATGTTGTTCAGTTTGGCAAGTACGATCTATGTTTTAATTATTTACTAACTCTTATTAGTTTCAAACACGCAGAGAGCGGTGGCGCGCCGCACCTCTCCGCCCCAGGCGTCAGTGTGTTCCTACCTTACCGGCTACACCCCGGTATAGCTATCAAGTTTTAACTTCCATGGTGTTACGTTAATGTATGATATCGTTCGTGTATTACCATCGTTGGAAGGGCAAAATGATACGGTAACCAAACGCACTGTTGAGGAAACCTAATCACGTACCAGAGTGGAACCTTTTCATAATAAATTTCGCTTTGATTTCTTTGTCAAGTATATGGGATGTCAACATGACTTTAGTAGTACAAAAGATCCATCTTGGTATGTTGTACGTGATTCAGTTTCTTCGTCTGCACTTGCCAACAAAGTATGAGTAGAATGCAATCAATACGCAACTTAAAGTTTCATCTGTCAAGAAATTGCAATTCAGTCGCGGTGACGTGCGTATCACATTGGTCGGGCACTCGGGCAACATCAAATGGTAACGGAAAAGACGTGGAGATTGAGTGCACAGCGGGAACTAAACGAAACACCTTGACTTCCATTGATGCTGTGAACGTGCCATCAGAGTTTTTGCTGGATTTACTTGATACGATGTAAAAAATATTGGATTTAGAAAAAAAAACAATTAAGAACATACCTATCGTCTTAACCTACTATTACTCGAGCGTCACAACTTTAAATCGTATCGTAGTTATATAAGTATAAAAAATTTCTCTTTGTGCACAATTTTGTAAAGTTAAGTGTAATCAAATATATCTCCTCAACAATGTTCGTTCATTCGTTCTGTAAATGTTTGCTAATATACATACATAACACTGTATAGCGTGAAATATGAATTAAGTAGGTACCTACCGATCATCACCTAAGCAATGCATTTACATACACGTCATGTTTAACTTGTATTAACACTTGTTTTACTCCGCGTGTTGTGCATGGACCTAAACACTAACACCTAATTAAACCTAATTGATAATGCAATTGATAAACCAGGAACTAGACGCCTCAAATTTCCGGAAAAGAATTGCGTCGCCGCGCGAGGAAAGTTCCGATCAAGCGTGAATTCGCGTCCTGATTCAATGACTTGCTGCTTTCTACCTGCGGGTGCGGGTGCGGGTATTCGTGTGGGGTGATAATCCGAGTATCTGTTTAACGATGGAATGGACGTTATCTTGTTCAAATAAAGGTAATTTATCTCGATGTTGGGACTATTTCAACGACGGGCCATAGCTACCATGTGTGGCTAGTCTCAAGAAGCTAATGTTCGCACAGGAAGTACATAATATTAGTTGTTTGAAAAAAAAAACTGCCCTAGTGCGTGTCGGGCTGCGGGTTCCGTGCAAATTAAAAACCCAACAATAAATATGTACTTTTTTCTATAAAAATCAAAGTTATTTTTGCGGATTAGTGGTTTCGGATTTTAAGTTTTTATGGTGTGTTTTGCCTAATTTCATAATTCTATATCAACAGAATAAACACTTTCCTGATAAAAGTGGTCTTGACGAAGACAAAGTGATTCTTTATGAGCTCTCTCTTTCTTTTTGGTATAAAACTCTAAAAAATCAACAATTATTATTGAATGTAGAATTTGTATAAGTACATTGCTTGCAATGTAGTTTAGTGTTGCAGGCTTGTTTGTATAGCGGCGTCCGTCAGTGATCGACTGGTCAACAATACATCTTCTGTGAAATCATTCAGTGAAAGTTATTGCATAACACGAAAATTTAGTTTTTCTGAACTATTTAATGATAGATGTTACAAATACAAATAAATACCAGAGGCCGTATTGCCTAACATTTCTGATGCTTGCTATCGCAATGAAATGGCAGATTTCGCATACAAAAACTGTCGTTTGATTCCGATCGCGAGCGTCGGAAACGTTAGACAGTACGGCCTCAGCTCTACATCACGTCCCGTCGTCTTTTGTTTCGTTAACGAGTATACTTACTTTGGCCTCTTATTTGAATGTACTTATTTTGTCATTAAGGACCACGTGAAAGAGCTTTGCGTAAAAAATATCCAGACTCTTAGTATCTAGTAAGTTCAAGGGTAATCTCCATAAAGAGTTGGAAAAAAAATAACTTAGTTGCGTCGTCGGGCCCGGCGGGCCGCGGCCGGCCACAAACCGGTCCGGCGCAGCCTCAATTTGGAGCCATTTCTTCCATTCCTCAGTTAAATTACTTCTCAAAACTCGACTTGATGTTCCACAGATTACATGATTACGAATAACTAACTAACTTCAGTAATGGTTCATGAACGGAAATTTCCACTTTTACGAGATTTTAAATTTTTAAACGGTAGCAATAAAACTCTGAAGCAGACACTTTGACGTTCATAAAGTAGGCAATGATCATTATCGTTGGCACTAATAAGTTTTCTATAGGTAGGACATTTATAAATTTTATGTTCTTCCCAATGAAAAATTATGGTAGAGTCATTTTTCGATGATATTTGTACACTTGCAATGTGCTTGCAATAATAGCTCTATTAGGGTTATGTCAAAAAGTCGATAAAGTTTTTTGTGACTAACGGACGACTAATATTGTCATTACATTAGAATCAGTCAGCTGTCGACGACTGTATCATACTATCTTAAACAAACCGTCTTCAAAAGTTTTGTTCAGTGCGACAAGGCTATCGGATGGTATCTAAGTTAAAAACGTTTGCCACTGTATCTATTAAAAAAATCTAGCATATATTATGTTAATCCTCCCAAGATAATCCCACATGGCGCGGGGACCGCCGTCCGCGGTTACGACCTAAACAAATTATCGAACGGAAATTGCGATTTTACGCCAAATTGATGAGTTCTTAATCGTTTCGGCGGTAAACGAGTTTTATAAAACTAATGGATGACAGCAATCAATTCAATATGCTACCGCCGCTGCCGAGGACAGGGTTATGGAATTGTGATAAATACGATGTGAGAAATTTCGATAATTTTTAATATCCAGTATCCACTCACGGTGTGATGTAGGTACTGATCTAGTAGAAGCATTTTTACAACACTCATTGAAAAGTTGGTATTACAAATGTAGACGTGTATTTATAATTGTTATGCAAAATATACAATGACAATTTTCAGTATCTTATCGATACAAAATAGACGTTCAATAGGTAGAGATAGTTCTGGTAATAAAGCTCTGTCAGCAAGCGTCGGGAGTTATGGCAGCATTAGCATATAAAGTGAGGTGGGCAGATCAATAGCGCCTTTCGCGCCGTTATTGGCCTAGGAACACCCCCACGGCTCGCTCGTGCTGCTGGCTGCGCTGGCGCTGGCGCAGTTAGTCTTGTACTTACATGAATGCAAATTTTTGTGTCTTACCTCGTCTTAACTGTCGCAACTCGATTTTAAATATGGAACTTGACTTATACAATTGAGTAAATAGCCATTAATACATTATTATTTTCTCGCCACTTCGCCTTGTTTTGAGGCAGATAGCGTTACAAGTCCACGACTAATTTTCAAACGTAAGAAATATAAAAGCGTTCTCGGAAACTAGAAAAGAAAAACACACTTTGCCTCGCGTCATCAGACGAAAAAAACTAAAATGCTTTTATCTTTTAGCAACAGTTGGCATCTCTGTTCATTCATTCTTATAGAAAAAAACGTAGAGCGATCAGCAACGGGGTGTGAGAGATAAGCAGAGGTCCTCGCGGGGCACAGCCAGGCCCTATCCTACGAAGTGCAAAATTCTAACTTCGTATCTTGCCGTCCCGCTGACTCTTATGTTATTTAATACGAGAGTGAGAGGGATGGTACGATACGAACTTCGATTTTCGAATTTCATAGTAGCCACCTAGTTATAGTGAACTAGCGTGCGAAGTATAATGATGCCATCTGCCGGGACGATGAGCCATCAATCAGCGTCCGCGCATGACGCGGCGTTTACCAGCCACCACGCCGAGAATTATGAAGCCATTTGGCTAATTCTGTTCATGGATTGCCAGCTAACGTAGACGACCAGATGGCCTAGTGGTTAGAGAACCTGACTACGAAGCTTGAGTGAATGTTTGTTCTCGGCTCTTGGGTGTTTAATATGTATTTAAGCATGTATCTATCTATATAATTATACTTATCCGTTGCTTAGTACCCATTACACAAGCTTTGCTAAGCTTTCTTTGGGACTAGGTCAATTGGTGTGAATTGTCCCGTAATATTTTTTTATTTATTTAATGTAGCGCCATTTTATAATTTAATTAAAATTAAGTAGAAGACAAAACAGTTTTGAAGAGTGAAGCACTTAGTTAGCACGTCTTCATAGGTACCTTATTAGTGTAAGCTCTAGGCAGTGATTTCGATTGCGGATTGGCTCAGGCCTGAAATGTCTGTTTTCCTAAAATATACAATTCTCAAAACGTCTGCGTTTTCACAATTCTATTTTGTCAGCTTTCTCAAAATGTCTGTTATTTAAAATATGTACAATCTCAGGAAGTCGTCTATTCACAATGTTTACATTCCTATAATATTAGCATTACCATAATTTCTGCTTTTCCGTTATGTTCACTTTTTTAATTAGGCTATAGTCTTGTTATGTTTGTTTTCCCATAATGTCTGCTTTATTTTCAAATCATTGTTCTAAATGTAAAAGGTTTAAGTGCTTGCATACTTACTCTTTGATATAATAAATATCTATACCTAATATAAAATTACTGCTTTAGATAAAAATATTTTTCGTTCTCAACCTGTTTCGTACCCGAACGAAGGGATTTTCGTAGTTTAGTTTTTTACTAAAATCAATGCTTATAAGTAAATGAGAAAGTAACTTAGTCTGTCTGTCTGTTACTCTTTCACGGCTAAACCGCTGAACCGATTTAGATGAAATTTGAAGACCATGATTGGAGACATTTCGGGAATAAGACTTTTCTGGAATGCCAACGCTATAAGGAGGCGGATATTTTGAGGTTGCAGACATTTTGAGAATAAGCACTTTCTGAAAAGCGAACATTATACAATAACTGTCATTCTTGGAGACAGGCAATTTTAAATAGCTGACATTTTGAGAAGCTGACATTATATGCAAAAGACGTGTTGACATTCTGAAAAGCAGACATTTTGCGAAAAATACATTTTAGGAAAACGGATATTCAGGCCTGAGCCTGCGGATTTACTAGATTAAGGTAGACGTCCGAGTGTGTTGGTCACTGTCCCAGTAGTTGCCACCTTTAATTCAATATTATTTTATTAGCAATAGAAGTGACAGCGTGGTGCCATCTATTGGGCTAGCATGTCAAACAATAGAACCTTTACCTTATTTATAGTTATTTCAATATGTGAACCATTTGCTTAGTTCTTTCTTTTACTCAGTTAGCAGCTATAAGGCAGCAATAGAATGAATCCGTAAACGATTTGCTTTTATTTTGTAAAAATATATCTGTGTTACTCCAACACAGATACCAAAAGCGCATATATAAAAATACAGCGTTTTGCATAGCATTGGTGAAAGTGTTGAGTAAAAATGAATATGGCCATAGAAATAAATCGTGGGTGGGAATTCCTAAATCTCGTTGAAAAACTATACAGTATCCTATTGCGTTGCGAGACTGGTTGGGGCTCGCATTGTTTCGGCCGAGGTCGCATCATCAGTAGGTGTAACGTTAGTACCTAATAGATTCAGCCATTGCCAAATCTATGGTTTTCGTCATAATGTATTGATACATTTTATAACGCAAGCACCTAATGGACGCCGTTTTAAGAATTTTTAAATCGGTCAACGAATGCTGTATGAGTTCCTACATAACTAATTCCATATTTGGTTAATTTGGTAAAAGTTAAAATCGAAATGTTACGTTATTTTTGATCACGAAAGATATTTAATGTGTTACTGATAAATTAAGCGCCTATTTCGGCCAAATTTAACAAAAGTGAAGGCAATTTCATTCTTATAATAACGCTACGGCTGTAATCAGTCGTAAATGTCACCAAATTTGTATTCTCATTGCATCACCACTTGTTTCAAACCAGAAGTATATCGGAGTCATGCAATAGGTACTTTGACTTACTCTACCTAGCGTGTAAAAATTTGCATGTCATTAGAGTGCTATAGGTAATGGTATTACATTTTCTTTCGAAGACTCCTGTCTTATATATCCATAATTATTACGTACCGCATTTTAAGCATACCTACACATTATAGTTTACCATATTATTGCAAATTACTTTACCTATTCTCTCGCTAAAGCGCCGTGAACAGACTCAACATAGTTAAAATGACGGAGTCACATGGTTCACATAATCTGAAATAATCGCAGATAATCCAGATGAAGGATGACAACGACACGAGTATCGGAGCACCAGGTATGCAAGGCTAATTGCGCACAAAGCATAGACAGACGCGCCGATACGCCCACACACACATTTACACTGGTTTTAATACGAGTATAAACAAAGAAAATATAAGAACTAACTTATATCACCTAGACTTGTTCTTTCCAAGCTAATGGGTATTGCACGATACATTAAACCGATAGCACATAACAGCCGAGTTTCACTGAGCTGACAGTGTCTGTGGACATTAGTAACGAGGCTGTTGCATACACTTCATCTGCAAATAATTCGTTTATCGTATAATAGGTTGATATCTGGCTTAATAGCCAATGTTTTTGTACGCCAAGTGGCAAAACATAGTGCAACACGAAGAAATGTAACATCTCTGTATTTATGCAGCCATCACCTATGTTTCACAAATAAAACACTTTGACTGTTCATCGCTATCCCGCGAGTACTACACAATATTTCGAGATAAAAACCTATTTCCTTTCCAGTGTCTCATATTATCTCCATATCAACTATCAAATTTTGTCTAAATCGGTTCAGCAGTTTAAGCGTGAAAAGTTAACAGGGTTACTTTCGCATTTATAATATTAATATGGATTCAGGTCTGAAAATGGTTTGTATATTTTTTTTAATTAAAGAAACAAACACAATTTGCCAAAATATATATAAAGGCGAACTTATCTCTAATGATCTCCTCAATACATGCACAGAGTTATAGTATTTTTCGAACTGGCTTGGCCTGTTCACCGCTAATATTTATAGTGTTAATTTCCTGCGCCCGCGCGGCGCCATCGATCAGCCCGGCTGCTTTCGCGGACGGCAAAACATTTCTATTTATTCCTCTTCCCGTAACATCAATCATTGATCCCCAACTGTCACTTTCGTGCAAATTTTGAGTCACGATTGAGCACCGATGTACTAAGTTAATGTGTAGTAGCTATATCTTAGACTTGAATATGGTGGCGTTTCGTGAAATGGAAAAATACCCGCTGCTGTGATATGACCTGGCTAGATCAAAAATGAGTCAGTGTTCGACAAAAATGGTCAAGCATTGATTAAACTTTTCTATGAAATACCTAGTTGGTGTTATCCATATCACGAAGTGACTACTATTTTAGCTGATTATACGGTTTTGTATGTACATAGCAATTAATATTGAATTGAAAACAAAGTGTAGGTATAATGAAGGATCAAAGTGAGAAAATATCCTAACTCTATTATTATAAATGCGAATGTATGTTTGTTTGTTACCGCTTTCAGTATCATTACTATCATTATATGTAAAAGTTATAGCGGCGACAGTTTGAGACCCCAAGAATACGATAGTTTTTATTTTGGAAAATTGTATTGTTCCCGCAGGCGTGCGACCAAAAAGTTCTTCGCAGACGAAGTCGCGGGCAACACTTAGTATAATGTAACTTAAATTAACAAGATGGAGCGACGACTTGGTTAAGATCGCGGGATCGCGGTGGATGCGGAAAGCACAAGACCGGTCTGAGTGGAGAGCCTTGGGGGAGGCCTATGTCCAGCAGTGGACGTCTTTCGGCTGACATGATGATGATGATGAACTTAAATTAAACTTTATTCATAACATCCTTTGCGTTATATAAAGAAACACTTTGTGAACGTTCGGTTATACCGAATGTGGACTGTTTTACCATCAGCCATTGACTATTTAACATGGTCAGTACCATAAGTCCATCAGTAATCTTAGCTGGCAATTTAAAGCGGTGGGGGTGGGCCTCATCGGTTCACAACATTACAAAAATACTGTATTGTATTTAGCGTTAAATAGTTGTACAAACTGGAGCTTACACAGATTAACGAAGAGAACCGGTCGTTGTTCAAACTGTAATATTGAACTACAAACAAGTGAGTGCGTCGTTAATGCGTGTAGTGGAACGGTAAATAATCTAATGGCGAGACCGCGCGCGTTAATTGCCGACGGCTGACAGCCTAAAGTTGCACGTTCCACTAATTTATGTTTGAATTGAGCCGCTTCCTGCAAATCAGTGAGTCAAATCATGAAAGACCTTGAAATGGGTGCCGGCTTTAGACGGAATCCGTTAAAAAAGTAGAGCAAAAAGTATCAATGACAATAATATTGAGTTATCGCATTGGTAACTTGGTCAACTTTCCAGTAGGTATACGGCTCGAGCAGGTTTGAAGTGAACAGCAACTTGGTTTTAATGAGTACAATCTGCCCCTTTTATTATATAACTGGACGTAGTCGCGTGCGCCGCTGCAGGCGGGCCTGATTGCAGGCATCCCGCCACCAGGCCCGGCCGGCCCAGCTGAGTAACAGTCAATTTGCGGGCCTTAACCTAGATTTTATGGCTTTATCTGCCTAGATACTGCTTTGATGATGAGATAGTTAAATACACCACTCCGATGACTATACTGGACAGCTCTCCGTTATTATTGACGTGGTCATTACATCACATAAAAAAACAAAGCTAAGTGTACTCGTACCTAGTTGCTCTAGCATAATTTTCGCTGTTTATAAAGATATTACTAGTTACTATCTATCATTTACTTTTAACATTCATTGTGTCGTTGTATAAAGAGGCATTTAATTAGAGAAGCAGATATCGCTTGCACAATAATTACAAAATTTTAATGATTCTGTAACTCGACCTGAGACTATTTCATCGTAAATAGACAAAGAGACTTTAAAACTGAGCAATTTAAAGGCGGTGATGGCAGACAAAAAAGGAGTACTGTAGACAAATGACTAAATTGAGTTTAGTCAATAGTACTTCAACTTTTAATTATTTTGTGTTATTATTTAGTAACATTATACGGAATGCTGCAATTGCCGAGTAATTTATTCAAATAAAATGTAAAATAAACGTAGAAAAAAATATAAGTGGTATGGAGATTTGTGATTATTTTAAGATCGTAAATTAATAAAATATATTATTTTCTAGACTACTTTTATTATATATTGTTAAAAACAAACATAATAAAACATAATTAAACTATAGATAGAAAATTTGGCCTAAATCGCCGTCAATGGGTAAGGTGCCCAGAAGGCTGGCCGTATTTCCTCGTTGTATAGCGATACTTATACGCTGTGCGAAATAGTGGCCAGCCCTCTGGTCGCCCGAGGCCTCTATTAGGCGCGTCGACATATCTTTATACAGCCGACGCGCACTTGGCCCCCAAGGCCCCAAGGTTTCAACACCAAATGCCGCAAACATGTAGCTGGTTCCCAGGGCGGCATATTTGCGGCGTTTGAGGCTTTCAGCCGAAGATGCCGCAGCGCCAGCGGTGACGCTGGTGCTTGGAACATGGGACGGTGCTAGGGTATCAACGCAAGTGGCATCCCAAACTAGCGGCCGACCCATGCTCCAAGGCACCAGCGACATTCCGTCAGGCCTCTTGCCGTCGTCCCTGGCCAGCCCGCTGGGCTCGAGGACTGCCGGAACTCTCGCACTGACAAGGGCCCGACGGATGATGTCGTTAATACTGGCGTGGCGGGAGATCCTACCAGCGCTCCGGACACATGAGAGGCCATGGTGACCCAGTATGTCCACCATGGCGCCGCATTGACAACGATGTGGCTGATTTATTGATGCCCCCAAACGTAAGCTAGCTGCCAGGCGAAAGGTGGTGTTGTCTAAAAAAGTACCTATGTTTGGAGAAGGTAGCGCCTGCAGCCACAGACCCGATTCCCACTCCGCAGTCGCAAGGAGACGAGCACGGTCTGCCGAACTAGTTGACGTATCTAAAAGGTTTTTCCGTACTAGTTGACAGAGCGGCTCGTCCCATTGCCTCTGCGAGCAGGGATTGGCAGGCTGGTCCGTGTCGGGACAGGTTATGGACCAAACGTTCATGGCCTCGGAGCAGTGTGCAGCCTCCACAGATCCAATGGATGGATCTAATATTTTCGCTATAAGGCTTTGTGCACCATGCACCGAGGACAAGAACGCAGGTAGAGCAACACAAGAAATTTTACGGATTCCAAGGCCGCCGAACCTAATGGGTAGGGTAGCCTGGGTCCAAGATCTATTGTCAAAAGGAATATTGAAGACTGAAGTGAGTGTTTCTACGACTAATTTATCTAATTTTGAAGTCAAAGTGGGATATTAGACTACTATGTACCTACTATGGCGAATTATTTATGATTACTTTAATTTGTAAGAGTTCATTGTTCACTTGTACAAGAGATGTGAGTTATTAATTTACTCTTTGCGGTTAAAGTAAGAGTTTTGAATTAAGTGACTAATTCAATTCAAATCGAAGCGGCCCGTGGGAGCGCGAAAGTGAAATGTATTTCGAAACTCGGAAAAAACCGTAAAATACTAATTGCTTTTATAGTAATTATAATTCCACTTGAAATTATGCAACAAGCAGATTCACACTTCACACGGCGGCTGTCCGTACACAAGAGCTGTCTTTCAAAACAATACCTATCTTAATCAGGCTTAGTTTATTGCAAAACATAAACTAAAATACTTATTTGTTGACACTAAGCAGTTAAAAGTTAATTAATTTTAAGTAAATATTAAGTTTGACATCAAACGTTGACACGAAGTTGACACATACATAGTGGTTAAACACGGTTGTTAACAATAATATTCCATATCTTGTCATGAGTATTTGAGGCCTGTAAACGTATTAATTTGTATGTGTTTTTTAATAGCCTTTTGAGTGTACTATTGCTGGGCTTATTGGCGCACATTGGGTCAAGTCCAGGGTAGATGGCGCCTTGCGCTGCTGTTACTTTTCCCAAATATTATTTTAATCACTTTCTTAGCGTGGTGAACGTAATAGATGCTCATACAAAATTACACCTCCAGCACTAGCAGTCCCTAAGCTAAGCCACGGACGGACGGACCTTATGATAAAAGTGATCCTTATGGACCCTAAAAAAGGATAAAATATGATCGTTTCTTGTTAATCAAACACATATTGGTGTCATGTCGATCGGTACCTAATGGCCACACGTCTTAGCAACCACAGAAACAACCGCAACAATGTTTATAGACAATGCAGTGGAAACCGCGGGCGAGACACCGCCCTTCAGCCGCGAACGACCTCTGCGGCTACATCAAGAATACACTAGAACAGTGGTATAATAACTAGTAGTAGATGCATATTTATAATATTACTTCTATATATCTGTTGCCTGCAACTCTGTCGGCAAAGAATTCTCTTATCGACATTCCGCGCGAACTGTGCAATTTTCCGGGATAACAACTATCTTTTGTCTTTCCTAGGATCTCAAACTTACAACGCACCAACATTTTATTAAAATCTATTTAGGATTAATTTTTAAGAAAACTGAATCAATGTTAGCTACATTAATGTGATATTTATAAAACATAGCACAGTACAAAATAAAATAAAGGTAATAAAGGTATTAGTAAAACTACATACAAACTAAATTTATAAATAAAAAAGTTGACTAAAATCACTGCCAGGTGGTTTAAGATACAGTTTAGTGTATAATTTACTATTGCTGGTATACTGAAAGACTTATAAAAGTTACCTTTTTTGGCCTGATACATTATTGTAATTTAGTAAACAACGTCTAGACAACTGTTTGTATCATCGTATGTATAAAAACAACCAATGGTGCCCACGCCGACTTTCAAATTAATTCCTTTTCTGTTCAGAGAGAAAGTCTATGAACAAAACAATTTAAAGAAATCACCAAATCCGAGTCCAAGCTAGATGTATATTTATAATCGCTGGAATGCGATTTTAAACGAATCGTTTGAATTAAAATGACCAATGATTATGAGCCTGAGTATAATTATGCATGCTGTTGATTTTTTTATTACAAAAAATTGCATACATTAAAAAACGGGCATAATTACACTGATACCACTTAAATGTATCTCGGTATTACGGCTTCATTAGCATTTAAAAAACATATTGTATTACGAATCAAGTTTCGTTTATCTTCATAGTGTAACTGTGTCGTTTATTTCTCGTGAGGACATAAATTCCTAATTAAATATATCCCTTGTTTTCTCATCAGCGATTGAAATCCTGGATTTTCATATTCATATTCATTTATTTGGTCAAGTAACATCAGTCACATTTAGCAAGTCATTATAACTAATTAAATGTATTGCAAACTCTATAAATTCATATTTTTTCAATCAATTAGATTCCTATGTCGAAAGGTTTTTACTACCCCTCCACCAATCGAATAATAGGTAGTTACTCGTACCTGCTTCTTAGGGAGCCATAATGTTCCAACACACGAGGCGGAGACCCGCCTCACTCTACGTCTGTCTAGTTATCTGAAAATGTTTTACTGCCAAAAGAACGAAGCATGTTTAATAGGACAGCGTAAAAGCAATCTTACAAGAACTTCTCAAAAAGACAACCTTATATTGTATTTCGCTACCAAAATAGTCTGATAGCGGAGTACTAAAAAACGTTAACGTTGTAGTTTATTAATATGCCCTTTAATTATGTGTTGTGTTGTCGCAGGTCGCTGGAGCGAGCCCCGGCGCCGTCATGTCGGCGGTGATGTCCACTCTGTCCATGATCAGCGGAGGCCGCCGCGCACACCGCAAGCTCGCCAGTTCCAGGTAACTAAACTGCCTCAATACCACCCTGTCGAGTAACTACTGTACGGTCACGATCGCTAATTTGGGACCCATTTCGTGAAAAAGTCCTTTGAATTGTCCTTTGTCATACAAAATGACAGATATTCGATTTTAAACGGGTCCCAAATTAACGATCGTGACGTACGAACGATAACTACTTAGTCTACCTACGTAAATACGTACGGTTCTCTTAATGAACCTCGTCCGCAGGGACACTGCTGCGCTCGGAGGACAATACGTGGTCGTTGACCGTACATTAAGATTAACCAGCGCCTTCGCAGAAAAGAGAGTTCATTTAGAGAATCACACAGCAGGTCGAGTATTGTATTCTATGACGAAGAAACTTGAAAAGCACGGAAGTGAAAATGATAAGCCTTTACATATAAGTAGGAAAAAGTTGAAGAAGTATTACTGGGACTTGTAAGGGACTAGTTTCATGACACGGTATCTTTTAATTTCTATGAAGATCTCGTGATCGATTTTTGAAAAATATGTATATACTTACTTAATATAATAAATATTAATTGGCGATCAGGTTGATGGATAAAAATAACAAATAATCGCAAATTAGTCGGCAGGAAGCAAGAATATCAATTTATAATATTTGTACATAAATTATTAGAGTGGACGCATATTTATATTCGTTGTTGATGATAGTTTTAACTTTTTGTGGATGTGTGGTATGTGATTAAGATATCAATAAATTTCGAGCATGTCACGAAGTCACATAATTCTACGCGACCACGCTGCGTTAATCACGTAGAAAATTACGGTTATGGTGTTTCGAAATAATCATAAAAATTACAATAATTGGAATATTATGATTATGTTATCGTTGGTAATAAAATAAACTAGTTCTTTGAGAAACGGGTTGTTTTCGTGTTGATATCGGGCTGGGTGGCGAGCACGAAGCGGAGCAGTTAGCACCGGGAGCGGGGAAATACGAGAATTAGCATATCGGAGAGGCGTGGGAGTGCCTGCGGGGCTACTACGAAAATCGAAGTTCATGTCGTTCCATCCCTTTGACGCTTATACTATTTAATACGAGAGTGACCGTCTATCCCACTAGTCCCATTGAGTTGTCCCATCATGGGACTACTGGGATGATTACGTCCCAGTTGTCCCATGGGACAAGTGGCACTAATATTTTTATCATATTGTTGTCCCAAAAGTCCCATTACCGTCATGCTCAAATGGAACTCATAACTGGTGGAATCACAGTAGGACACTTTTTAGAAAAAAATGTGCGATATGGTTATTATTGAAATTAAATGTTTTATAACTCGATATTAAATAAAATAAATAAATATCACGGGACAATTCACACCAATTGACCTAGTCCCAAAGTAAGCTTAGCAAAGCTTGTGTTATGGGTACTAAACAACGGATAAATATAATTATATAGATATAGATACATACTTAATACCTCTCACTCTCGAAGTTCGATTTTTGAATTTCGTAGTAGCCCCTCTGAAGCCGGCGCGCAGCGCGGGCGCTGCTCCGCACAAGATAGCCATATTGCTGTCTAGTGTACTGCTCTAATGAGCACTAGACCTGGCTTAATTAAATTTATGTAAAACTCTTTAGAAATAAAATGGTACAAATAAATGAAACTTTAACGCTCCTTCAATACGTTGTGCTGCTTGTGCAATATTTCTGTTACAATTGTACTGCGGCGGTTACCTTTTAACATACATAGAAAGAAGAAAATAAAATATATAGTTAAACAGAATTAATTTGATTTTCTCGAATGAGAATTGGAACGCTACAAGTACGTAATTGAATTTAGAACCTGGGAGTTATTTATTAAATAGAACAATTAGCAATATTACCATGATACGTGTTATTAAGATTATTTCCCAGTCGGCGAGGCGTACGTTTACGCGAACTTGTGTTTTATTACGGGTTTTACAGCCGTTTGTGCTCGAGTGAATGCTATCAATACATCTGCTAACACATTCACGCGGCGTATCTACATCTGACCGACGACTCCTTATCTACTAATGTATATACAAGGTTTATAATTTTTACACTATTGTTGCCCAACTTTATGTTCAACTTTATCTCGAGCTTGTATCGTTTCATGGCTTAGTTTTACAATAGTATCGGTCAAGTGCGTGTCGGGCTCGGGCCCCGCACTGATAGTAGAGTTTTGCCCGACCATTGCTCGTTCAAATTCAAAATTCAAAATTCAAATGATTTATTCAGTAAATAGGCCGCAATGGGCACTTTTACACGTTGGGTTACAAACTCGACATATCTGTCAAATATTTTTCTTTTAAATTCGTTGAATGTACAGTCATGAAATTGAATTACTTACCAGGGTGGAACCATTGTCAAGCTATTAATGTCAAGTTGACATTCTATACATCTGCCAAAGAAATTATAGCGAAATTGATTATAAAAGGTTCCACCCAAAGGTTCAAGGTACGTGATTCAGTTTACGCGACTGTACCTACTACTGCCACAAATAGACAGACGTGGTGTAACTATACCGGTTTTGTTTTTCCTATTTTGACTACGGAACCCTAAAAAACTACGTGTTAGTGGCGCTCGCAAACAATTATCCACTTGATATTTTGTGCCGTAATGATATTTAGGTAATTGGGCTTTACGAGGTTAAGCGATATCTTAGTGAAGTGTTACAATCGCGCCTGTCACAGCCGGCAACGCAACGTCAATCCCTCTTTGTTGCGCGAAACCCGAGTTGACCCTCAAGGTTGATTTTATTGTGAAAATTCACTTATACTGGTTACTATCGACATCTGATATCTTGTTAAGTGTATCTATTTAGTAGATTGAGTAATACTTAGTTGCAATATTTTTGGTTTGGTGAGTGAGCACGTTTCCTTCACGCGGCGCCCTTGTGGTAGTCGTATCAGTTATTACACTGAGCACTTTCCTATGTACCTACAAGGTATTTTTAATGAACCAGGAAGATTTCAGTTCTCGCTCTCTCGCTTGATGGAAGGCGAAGATGAGGCCTAAGATGGTACACGTATGCCTAGAAGGTGTCTGTAGTTGGATTAGTTTGACTAAACACCCCTAGAAATACTTCGCAGGGTTTTTAAATGTGCTTATCAAATTCTAAGTGATCCATGTTGAAAGTATTTCAAAGCCAAGATTAAGTTTTTAATCCAACATTCTGCTGAAAAAGTTTTACTGAGGTGTTCAAGGGATGTAATTCAACCCAATCACATACAAACAAGATTTAACCATTTTATATTGTTTTTTTGCGCTGAAGTAGTGCAAAAGGGCTATGGCTCAGTGGTCATAGGAGCTAAACATACTAGAACTACACCAGGGCCCAATTGCATAACAAATAACAAGCTAATGGCTAAGCGATTTTGTATTGAAATTCACTAATAAGTACTTACTTACTTACTTCGCCGGCTCAGCGACCCAAAGTGGATCTTGGCCTCCGACACAAGACTACTACTATTTGCTTGTAATTAGTTATGCAAGATAGTTGGAGGCAGTTTAATAGTGTTGTTGTTGGCAGCGGGCGCAAGTCGGGGCAGCTGTCGGACGCGGGCGAGGAGCGGCGCGCGCGCAGAGACAGCGAACTCACGCCGCAGCAGCGCTCCGCCTCGCTGGTGAGTCCACAGTACGACACATGGAAGCAGCGGGGACCCGGAGACTTGATCGGGGTAGAGCGAGTCTGTCCTTTGGTTGACGCCACCAACCGTGAACAATAAAGCACAATTTACACCGCGAGCCGAGCGGATTCATTAATAATAGACTTAGGGGCTGTTTCACCATCCATTGATTAATTTTATTTGACGGATAAATGTGATGCCGTCTCCCTGTATTCCAACAAAACACACAGAGACGGCATCACATTTATCCATCTAATTAAATTTACTCAGTGAATGATGAAACAGGGAGTTAGTTTAACGTAAAACGATCGGCTGCATGATAGGTAGGTACTTACACTGGATCTCTATTAAGTTGGTCGATCTAAGTTAAACTAAGTCATTAATGAGTCCGCTATGCTCGCAATGGAAACCAGACTGAACCTTGACCAAGGGTCTAGGGAAACTAGGGAAACTTCCCGGATTTTCCGTAATTAAGATAATGTACATACTTAGATAGAGTTATGAAAATTGGTAATAAGTAGGGCCTTATGTTGCCCGTGCCGTGTTCAGTTTTAGAATAGGACTTCCTCACGTGGGTGTCCCAAAAGCGGCGACTAATTGACCTGATGTGTTACACAACAACAATGAACACAACTCCCCTGGCCCTCACACCTAGGTATTGGCTAACATTGGGAGCTGGCCCGCACGCATGTGAATAGAAGTATACTTGCTCTCCCCTGGCGATTACCTAATTTAGTTTAGGTTGCTTAACTCATTGTTTAATTACGCGAGGAGCATTGCAATTAGGGAAATGTGCTCTAGATTCAAGAATCAAGGGGTTACATGAAACGGTTATAAAAGTAATATAATAAATTAAATGTCTGCTGGAGTTTATGTTACATCAATATTTATAAAAAGAGTTGATTGTGTGTTAGTTCGTGTACTTAGTCCATAAAGCTTGTCCAGTTTTAATAGGACCGACGGAAAATGGGCAGCAGCGCTCTCTATTGCCAACTACGATCTCGATCTGGACTCCAGCACTAATTTAACGACTAAGAAGAAGAGAAAAGTTTTTTGTCCTTTATATGAATAGTTATAATATTAAATTAATTAATTACTAATCTAGTAAAATGTTGCACTATCTATTAGTCGATTGGTGCAATCCGTTTGGGAGAGACACACCCGTTCAACTTATAATACTTACCCCTTCCGGTGCAGGTGTTAAAATAAATATTAACTTATTTGTATCATTTTCTGATATTTTATCTTCGTGCTTCGTGTAGGTATAAATAAGTGGGCCCTTGAAGTGTCACTGTCACAGCATCGATGTTAATACAAAGTAGAGGTAATTCACCGTTTCCGGAGTTGCTTTCTGAGTGGAAACCTAAGGCACGAGGCTTGTCTCCCGCGGGCCGCCGTCGGCACGCGCTGGCAATGTCGCTGCAGATTACTCGCAATACCTAGTTTTTTTTTTACATAAAACTGTCCGTGATTAACCCCTATCTCACCTGATGAAAAGTGTAGATGAGGCCAAAGGTGTATCTCACTGTTTCCCTAACAGCCTATTAACTCTAGTTCCTTCGAATGTACTTAATCCGCATTAGATCCGTTTCAAGTAAGGGGGAAAGGAACTTGTAAAATAGCAAAAGCGGAAAACAATAGCTATACTTAATAAAATATTTTTTTCGCATACAATCAACACTTTAGAATCGTGCAAGTTGCAGTATATTGCAAAGCCGTAAGCGAATATTTTTGTAGTGGTCAATCGAGCACTTAGATAATGTTTTTCTTCACCGTAAAACTCGTGGTAAACTTCAATGTGGTTTCGCGCATAAAGTTTGAAAAACTCAGAGGTGCGAGCCCGTAATTGAACCTATATACGATCCTCTACCTGAGAAGCCATAGGTCAAACCACTAGGGCAGCACAGCATCATTAATTTTTTATAGGCATCGATAATAATTAAATTAGATAACTTAAGTATATATTTTACTGTTAGGCCTTAAAGCAGTGGTTTTTCTGTAGGCGTCCTATTTCCGTTAACTTGGTGCCAAATCACTGGCAACAATCTGAAACAATGACGTAAGTTTAGTCTGTAATAAATTCAAGCAACGACTAGAAATACTACAACAGCAAGCTCACAACAATTTTTAGAACGTACTACTAAACTAATTAAAATAAAAACAATGTATGCTCGCTATACATATGTATACTCGTATTTCTAAACGACTTTATGTTTCTTCGTACTGCATGGTAATGGTAATTCTCAGAAATTAAGAGGTCAAATAAAAAAAGTGGATCAAAATCTAATTAGTTATTGTTTGTTGCAGCAAACCCTGGAGGCAGGCGGGGTCGTCAACCTCGAGAGTCTGGAGGCCAAGGTCAGTGACCCACATTCGCCACGTGCGCCCGCACATGGATGGATTACTATATTTTTTATGAAGCGATATACGATATGAGGCAATCGATTAAGATGACGAAGGAGATGGGCGGATCACCTGGTTAAAGCCGCCGATTCACGGTAGATGCCATTTCCAACGGAAGCAACTGGAGGTCTATGGGGGAGGCCTATGTCCAACAGTGGACGTCCTATGGCTGATTTGATGATGATACTGATGATAAAACGATCAAATGAATCATCAGATAGTAAATGATCATCGCTGGCGTAGGTGTTTTTTAGTCATTATGTTTTGGCAAGTGTTATTAAACGAGGTCCTCTTTAATACACACATTAATTCCGAGATATTTAAAGGTTGGGAGCCCGGATTTGTACCCATGACCCCTGCTTGAGAGGTCATAATGTCAAGCTGCTACCACGGTTTTTTTACATTGAAATATGGCACAATATTGCCATAAGTATACATATTATGTAGTTGGTATCAGCTGACTACCGGTCATGTTTCTATGCTCTTATTAGACCCTTCTACGTAGTTTTCCTGTGGGTCATAGCTACCCTTCGTTGAGTTTAATTGTAAGTACTCGCATCCCGTTTATACTTTAGTATACGATACATTTACTTGATAAAATATAATGTGGTGACATTCAATGTGACAATGGAATAATTATTAGTAGTTATTTAAATTCATACTATTATATAGAAACTAAGTTTAATTATTGTTTGTGTTGTTGTTTAAATGAAATTTCTTCTGATGATTTATATTTTAATGTCTTTATTTTACACTGCACGTTCATTACAATTACATGATAATTTGATATCTCTACCACAAGTGTCAAATCTAAAGAAGGGAGGGAAAACACATTATGACAGGTGACAGCTGTCATAAAGGTTGTTCCCTAAACAATTATTGTACGCCTCTCTGAGGCAGGACATGAGGAACTGTAAACTAAACATTATTAAGATCTGTATTACTCATGACCATACAATAAACATATGTGAATTTGAATTTGAAAAAATATGGCAGGCATCGGTATTGCAATCAAAATACTTATCACGATCGCGAAGCGCGATTTAGATTTATGCCATTCACTATACACGCATTATTTTAACTCCATGAGTTCGTTAAACAAAGCAAACCTCATTTTCCTTTTCCTTCTTATCCATCGAACTATAATTATTTAACTGCAAGTAACTAAAATATTTGCTCGTCCAAAAGACATCAACGCGCTCGCGATGCGTCTTGCGCACTTGTAAATAAACTTTTCTAATATAACCTTAGCTCATTAAATTACTATCGCTAGGATTAGAGACATGAACAGTTTTTTAAGTAACGCTAATAATTTCACGATTTACGTTTTAGAAATTCCCAACAGAATGTTGCTACATACCGAAATTTTAAATTTATCGCTAAGTCTAATGGTTTACATACGAAACCGCGGGAAAAGGCTGGTTTATTTTATACAATACACTACTTCGTTCGCATTTAAATGTACAAATAATTGCGTAGCAGTTAGAATAGTCTACAATTTGTGGATCAGAGATACAATACAACCGCATGACACGTGTAATTTAGGGTTCCACGCTGTTTTAAACATTCTAGGTTGCATTTATTTATAACAAACTAATTGTTACCCGCGACTCTGTCTGTGGAGAATTTGTTTATCACTATTTTATGGGGATTATTAAATTTCCCGGGATAAAAACTATCCTTTGTTCTTCCCAGAAGCTCAAATTATAACCATGCGTCGTCTAAATTAAAAAAAAATATGTAGCGCTCTAGCGGCTTAAACGTGAAAAATTTACAGACAGACACACACTTTCACATTTTATAATATAATAATAAGGTTGTAATATATTTGATTTATATACACTAATGTACTTACCTGATGATGATGACCTTACCAAAACACGACAAAATTTCAGCAAATTGAAATAGTATTACTGGCGTGTATTAGGTAGTGCCACCAGAATTGAGGTCACGCACACAAAAACATGTCATGTAATGACAGCGGGATATAGACATTTACTCATTCATTTGATTCATTCTCCTTTTGTGCAATCAGTTCTTTATGTAGATGTGTGTGTAATCATTCATTTTAACTCTCGTGGCACTACCTATACACGCTGAATTTCTGTCGCGTAATTTCCACGCTTATGGCGTGTCGTGCCAGCTGAATACGTCGCGAACGACTCGCGCATGATTATGTTCCTCTAGAAAACATCGAAATGGTACATTACTGCAGAGACCAATAAGTAGGTAAGCCATCCTGGACGAGTAGACTCGACACTGCCGCTCGGCCCGCGCTCTGTTTATGACGGGTTCCAAATTTTTAAAGGAACCCGTTACTGTCCAGGAAGTAGATTTCATACTTACTTCCTTCAAGCATGCAAGCAAGCATACAGGCAAGAATGCAAGCAAGCGTGCAAGCCAGAAAGCAAGCAAGCATGCAAACAACAAATCAAGCAAGTATACCTACTCCCAAATGTTTGCACATAAAATAGTGCAAGCAAGCATGCAATCAAACATGCAAGCAAGCATGCAAACAACAGATCAAGCATGCATACTATACTCCCAATTGTGCAAGAAATAGTGCAAGCAACAAGCATGCAAGCAAGCATGCAAGAAAGCATGCAAGCAAGCAAGCATGCAAGCAATAATGCAAGCAAGCAGAGTTAGTACGCTAGTGGTGGTAGTGAAAATCAGTTCATCATCATCAACATCATCAGTTCATTTATCGCTATCCCGCCGGAACTTTGCTATTTTCCGGGATAAAAACTACCCTAAGTCCTTCCCTGGGACTCAAACTAACTGTATACCGAATTTCATCTAAATTGGATCAGCCTCACAAACGCACAAACACACAAACTCACAAACTTTACCTCTTTATAATTTAAAAAAAGTAAGTATAGATAAACCGTCTTAAATTAGGTATTGGCTTTGTTGGAAGATGATACTTTGTTTTCGTTCAGATATAGGTAAGTAATCAACTGTTTTTTGATGCGTATGATTCGATTGACATTGACTTATTGAGTCTAAGTCAGTCAGAACTACTTTAGTGCAGAGAGCGGAATTGAAATTGAAAATATTTGTTCACACATAAAGAAGTTAGTAAGCGCTGAAATTACGTCTAGGTTTTAGTAAACAATAAACCGATATACTACACTATTGACTCAATATAATACAAATGTGTAGATCTAACTAGAACACTGAGTACCTAAACATAATACAATATCATGCTAATTCATAAATAACTTAAATGCCTAAACTAGGATACTAAAGTAGCCTAAGATACATCTTAGGCAAATAAAAATGTGGGCTAAAAACATAACATAAATGATATTAACAATTTAATGGACCGGAATGGACTCATCTATTTGGTTTTAAATATTTTAAATATTAGGAAATTATAAGTAGGTGCATATTATTATGATCATTCAGTTAATCTGCTACCTTGTGATCATCCTTGTGATATCAGCCTCTTACGAGTAGTTTTTTACTCAATTATGTTTCTAGTTACCTGTTTTAGGTCTGATTAGTGAGAAAGATTGTGTTTACAAGGGCCCTGTTGTTGTTGTCAGATGGCCAGCATCGAGGTGTCGCTGGCGGGGCGCCGGCGCAGCGCGGGCGCGCGCGAGCTGGACGTGCTGCGCACCGCGCTCACTGACAAGGACGCACTCATACACAGGTGAGAACAACAATACCTTGGGAACATTTATTAATATAGGTAATTGTCTTAAAAAATATTAAGATAGACATGAAAGCTTAATCTAGTCGAAAGCCTTTCAAGTGTTAACATTGGTAACGTAGATTGGTATATTGGTAGAATAATAAAAAACCGGTCTAGAGCTTGTCGGACACGCCCAAGATAGGGTTCCGTAGCCAATTTTTCTCTTCAAAGTTGAATATTTCACAAATTGATTACTGAATCGACTAATCGTCTTCACAGCCCAACTATCCCACACTATAGGGGTAGACGAGAAAAAAAATCACCCCCCTTTACGTCTATGGGAGGTAATTTTTTTTTTAACTAACTTACCCATAACATTCTATTGAACAGCTTAAAGAAGCAATTGGGCGCAATGCTGGCGGCGGCGCGGCTGGCGCCGGGCTCGCCAGGGGGCGGGGGCGGGGCGGGGGCGGGCGGCACGAGGAGCCGCGCGCGGCGCTGTCGCCGGAGGAGCGGCGCGCGCTGGACGAGCGCGCCGCCGCCGTGCGCGCGGACCTCGACGCGCGCCGCGCCGCCATACAGGAGCTGCGCCGGCGGCTCGAGAAGACGCACGTCACTGAGTAAGCTAACCCTTAGAGCCTATGCTAGCTGGCGCTGTTGGGTTGACGCCTATTGAAAAATACTGAGCAGCGCACACTGGCGCGGGCGCGTACGACGGATTTCACCTGCAACCGCAGGCGTGCGCCCGCGACGTGCACCCGCGCCAGCTAGCGTAGGCCCTTAATTTGACAAAACTTAAAAAGTTCATAATTCAAAACTCATATATCGTTACCTTTTTTGTAGTCCTATAAAAAATCTGTAGGTTTAAAAAATACTCAAAAAAGTGAATAGTTTAATTCGCATGACTATTTTTACTTTAACACATCATTGAACATCTTGTCGAACAGGTCCGCCGCTAAATTACGGCAGTGTAAACGCGCATTCATGAAACGCCCGTCATTGCCCTAAAAATACGCCGCGTGTGGTGGCCCTTCTTTGCATCGACAGAATTAGATTGTCTCATCGTTGTTTCCGTGGTCCCCAGCAACATCGACACACGGATCCAGCAGGCGGAGCTGCAGTACAAGCTGGGCCGCGAGGAGCTGGAGCTGCTGACGCTGGCCGAGCAGGCGCGCGCGCTGGCGCAGCTGATGGAGCACGCCGACGCCGCCGCGCGCCGCGCCGACCACACGCTCTACAGGTGAGGGCCTGGCTGCTGGCTGACGCTGACCGTGCAGCGTTACACTTCATCTAAATTTGAACTGTTTTGTAAACGTCACAGACGCTTTGATCGCCTTTAGATGATCGTCCGACGGAAGAGGCTACAAGCTCTTTTTACTAATCACATTTTCGTTTTCCTAGCTAAACTAGCAAGTATATCAAATTGACGGTCACTCATTATTTAAAAAGGACAAATATTCCTTCTTTTTATTTTTGCATGTGTGTGTAAAATAACGCGGTTGTTTATTTAAACTTGTTGCCTCGAGCGAAGTTGTACTGGAAATCGACTTTCATAACTTTTTCATCACACTTGCTCGTAAATAGTGTCGAAATATTCAGGCAGCCTTGGTTGCAACCCCCCAAATAAAACCTTCGACCGTAATGTGCATGTCATGAAACCCGTGGTCGGTAAATGAGTCATTGCCCGTACTAATTTTCTTGTCATGAAGCCTAAGGTCGGTAAATGAGTTTGTTACTGCATGGAGTGCTGCAGCGCGCGGCGCGCTCGTCGGGCACATGCTTTTAGGGCGGCGCGGAGCTGGAACTGCCAAGAGCGCAGTCAGTTTTTGAAGAAATATTAGTTTTTTTACAAATATACAATATTACTCGCAAATGTGATGAAAAACATTATATGTCGCACGGGCGGTACAAGAATTATGAACATCGACTCATTAAAGCCCTCAGTCTTCGACTTCAGGCTTCTAATAGACTCTCGTTCGTAATTCCTTATTTACCGCCCTTAAGACACAATGTACTATTTAATATATCATAGATCGGTATCACGTTTACGCTTGTTATGTCTCCTAACACAAATAGACTATTGTTACATTTCCGTATTCAGCTGTTCCTGAGAAGCAAATTACAGTGTGAGTGATTACACGCAGACGCTTAGTTTTACGACTGCTCAGCAGCAGAGAGCTGCAAACAATCAGGGACGTGTAAATTGTGCCGCGGGACGGTTCGTTAATGAATTATTTAAGCGGAAAACAGAGATGCGGCGATAACGGATAGCGCAAATAGCATGTAATTGTTACGATTATTACGTTACGCGGCCATTGTGGGGCGCCCGCTCGCCCGTGATCCGTCAATAGAGAAAGTCGCTCCCATCAAACCGACGCGCCAATTTGTGCTCCGGCGCTGTAATTAGAGGACGACTGTTCCGGACTCTAATCGCACCTCGACGTTAACGCGGCGAAAGTGTGACAGACGCTCGTTTGTGTACAAATAAAAGCGAGCTCCACATACTTATTTATTTGCCGTCTGATAGGCATCGTCCAAGTTGCCAAGTAAGGCATTTAAAAATGCAAATGACCACGAATGCGCGACCAGTTACGCGCAATTACGTGATTGCTCTATTACCTGTCGCGTGATTGTTTGATTTATTACCGGTATTGGTTTCTCACGGGCGTAGGGGCTGCGGTTTGCGGCTTCGCTGCGTCTGCGCACACGGCCATGGCGCGCTCAGATACATGAATTACATTTTGGAATTATATCACGATGATACTGTCATGGTTAATGTTAGAGAAACAAACGTATTTGTCTTACCACGATACGATACGACACGATATTTCGTGATGTTCTTATAAAAATACCTATATACTTAAAAGACGCTTTATCTCTTCTACTCATAGTAAGTTATTAAAGTGGAATACATTCTGCTTCACCGCCGCTCTGACGAACGTTCCGTTGACACGATTCACTGTAGCATATGAAGACAGCGTTGACGTCTTGACGTGAAGCACGGGTGCTGATCGTGACACGACAGTTACGGCTGGGTCATGTGAACAACTATTGATAATTATAAGCTCGTTAAAAGTGGTTTCGCACTAAATCCAACGGTGCTGGCTGAAAATAAGAGCTGGGGTTTTTATACGCTTCAGTATTACGTATGCTGAACCAGTGTCCAATTCACAACCGCAATGTTCGATCCGAATTTGTATAGAGTGCGAGTAGTCTTAGAACTACCTATATTTGTATGGTGAAATTACATGATGAAAATCGGATCGGATGCGTAAACTACCATAGCCTGAACGGCTTCGAGAAAAGTATGGTACGGCCGTGTCTTTGTTTTTGTTTTGCTCGACTTGGCGGGGGCACTGCCTTGCCCCCAGATACTCGTACAAATAGTTCTACGATTTCCGATTGCTAACTTTTGGAGCGATGAAATTGTCAAAATATAATAGCTAAAAGCAGGTGTATACAAAAACTTACACCGCTCAAAAATATATGATCAAACTCGTATGGAGGTACGTCAATGTAATAAATAAGTGATCACTTTTGTACCTTGTCGCTTTCAGTCGGTACACATGGCTTTTCAAACATGACGTTAAAATAGTGCGATAAAAACTGGTAAGTATTACATTTTAGATCAATGCTATTATAAAATATTACAATTAAATTACCAATCTGACTAATATTATATGCGATATTTAGGATGTTTATTATTTTGCTTGGATAACGATAACTTCTTACTAACTAATTCTTTGCAGACAAAGTTCCTGGCAACAACTAGTTAGAATAATTTAAGTAGAGATACTAGTATATTATTAAAGTGGTTTCCAAGAAATGAGCATCCTCTTTACGGTACAGTTGTCAGTTATATCTACTAATCTAGATCGTACGCTCTGTAACCCGCGTGACATGCGCATGATTACAGGTGCGTGTGGATTCTCAACTGAATGGGATGTGAATGTCACTTCATAAATAAACAGAATAAATTTCACCGCAAATCATTTAAAACAAGGTATTTTTTTCTTCTTATTCACAAACGTTGATCTAAGTCTTAAATACTTAACCGTTGTTAATCTTCCTATAAGATTCAGTTTTTCCTTTAGAGGTACGGAAAACCTGAAAATAGCGAATAAAAATTTGCAATTAAAACGAGGAAAAAAGAATAACGTGTGAGTCTTCACGTCTGCCACTTTTAATTATTCACGCTGCCTTGAATCCATTTTTAAGTTCTGGCCCGCGTTTCCATAGACCACGAGCACGATAATTCCGTGTTTGTTTAATAGATACACACAAAGTGAATCGCCGGCGATTGTATTTGCTCAGAAAGCAAGCATTCAGGCGAGCAGCGGAACGGATTGTTGTGCTAGTATTCACTTATAAACCTCTTATTTGCTCATGTAGGTACAACATAAGCTTATTTTTTTTACAGTGTTGAGAACATTAAAATGGAAGGGCTTCAGATTAGTAATATCATCAAAATTTGTCTCCATTTAATTATACGTAACACGTTTAGTCACAGCAGATTTCTCACGGGTTAATAGCGTATAAAAAGCGTGAGCTCCGCTTTATATAGTGAGAATTGTAAACAAACATGTAAGTTATCCAATTATATAAATGACTAGCGAAATGTCGCATTGCTGGTCGAATAACGAACTCGTCAAGCCGCCGTGAAAAGTTTAGCGTGTACTTTAACATCGGCGGAACGAGGCATTGTTTGTATGGGTCACTGGCCGCACCTTGTATCGGCCGGTACCCAAAGGAGATAGAGCGTGAAACATTTTGTATAATATCAAGTAAGTACTTAAACAATCATCCGTAAGGGTAGTGCCTAGCCGTACGGCCCTAGGGTAGAGTAAGAAGAGCCGTCTCTTTAGGTGCCAAATGGCAAGGGGCACCGATTTTCCTGTTTGTACCAACGATGTCTGATGACATTTTGTTTGTTTGCCCTCACAAAACATCGTTTTACCCCTTTGAGGGCAAATACCCCTAAGTTCGAAACCAATTATGCGTAGGGCATGTGCTGGGTGTGAGTACTACATACCATTTTTTCAATAAAATTATTTTATTTTTATGCTCATGAACTGTACAGTAAACCAATTTGGTTCCTGGGCCACCATGGAACCTTATCATAGTAAATAACGTGACGTTAAATTACGACACGGTGCTCTGGTGGCCTAGGAATCAAAATGGTTGACTGTACTTGTTTGTCGTCAAAGAATTAATGATAATTGTGAAAAATGCCTACATTATAACACTTGCTTGCAAATCAATGCCGTCTACGGACACTATTTAAGAGTATTCACACCACAATGAGTGACACTATGTCACAACAAACTAACTTCTTTCATTCCGGTCGCGCCAACTTATATGAAACAACCAAGACGCTCGTAAACAATAACGCAAAATACTAAAAACGGTTGGACCCTGAGATTTGATTACGGGTCAGTTAAATGAGTAACCCGTAAAACAAATAACTCAATTCGTAGCTGATGTTAAGATGGGGAATAACTTAAGCGTTTTCACCCGGTATCTCTTTCATTTTATAAAACATAGATCATGGATTATAGATAGGCACTATGTCACGTTTTTATACTATACTTTACGTTTGTGGTTTATTGAGAGCCACTTTATTCAATGAATAATGCATTTCAGTGCAACTAAGTAACAGTTCATTTTCTGCGTAAAATAGATGATAGGCGAGCATTTTTATTAGAGTTTCATGACCGCTGCCGCCCGCTGACATAACTCGACGCAACTCTTGGTTTCACTGTTCTCGAATCACCCGGGAGATGAATGGGACAAATAAAAGTAAGAATTTGCTTTACATGAAGTTGTCTGTCAGTGAAAGTGCGGTCGGCAACAATAACTTGTCCGTGGTAACAACTCATTCACAAAAGATGTACGCGGTTTTCATAACTATTGCGCATTATAAAGTGGAGCTTTTCGATTGTTGCGAGCTTGCGGGTCGCAGCTAGGTAGCTAATCTGTGAGGGTCTTTCCCGAAGGCACGTGATTGTACACTGCAGCATGGTGAGGCGCAAGTTTCACAAGTTTATTAAAAAAAAATAGCAAGCAACTTCGCCCAGAATCGAAACGATCATTCGTAGTCAGCGTAAAAGTCTTTAAACTACTTCCAAGTTTTTGAGTCGTTTAAACGCAGGTGGTAGGACCTTGTGCAAGGTCCGCCCGGATTGCTACCACCATCTTGCTCGCTAATCCTGCCGTGAAGCAGCAGTGCTTGCACTGACTGTTGTGTTTCGGCGTGGAGAATAAGACAGCCGGTGAAATTACTGGCACTTGAGGTATCCCATCTTAGGCCTCTAGGTTGGATGAGAGATGAGGAAACTACCATGAAAATGATTTATGTAACCACTAAATATTT
Organism: Choristoneura fumiferana; assembly: GCF_025370935.1. Lineage (NCBI taxonomy): Eukaryota > Metazoa > Arthropoda > Insecta > Lepidoptera > Tortricidae > Choristoneura > Choristoneura fumiferana. The sequence continues at coordinate 21,738,941 of NC_133476.1, read as the reverse complement.
TTGTAATAAAATGTGTATAAATTACTCATTAACACGAAGGTTATTTACGGCTTCCTCTGGGACTGCCTTTAAAAACAACCTCGACGAGTTCCGGATAAACAAACACTTTGGCATATAATTATCTTTATGATTTTATTTAAGACATTTTTATTTTGCTTAGGTCCACATCTTTGGCCTCTGTTGCAGATTTTTTTCGCCAATTTTTTTAATATTATCTCTCTCTGGCAAATTACAAACTCGTTACATAACGGTTCTGTCTTGGAGTTCCAGTGCCTGGTACCAGCTCCATCATTAGATCAACAGGATGGAATCATATAATTGTATTGTCATCAAAACTACGCATAATTGCCAAGCTTATTGTCAATACAACAATAAGAAGTAGGTGAAACTCAAGTTCAAAGATTTCTTTAAATAAATAGACACGAAGTACATTGTTCTTTCTTTCTTTCAGTTATTTCTGTCCTATTCAGCCATAATTAAATGCTACACCCATTTCAAGAAGTCACAGAAACATCTAAGTAGTGGAAAATCTTATCACAGCTATCATGCCATACAACCGTTTTAGGTTGGCCAGAATAAATCTCCACATACACAGAGGAGAGCTGTCGATCCGCTGCGCCCGCGCTATGTTTAATGCAGCAGCCGTGCAGCCCGCCCCAATGTATGCGCATCTGATACCGCGCCGTCAAACGTTTATCTGCCTTTTATTTTGTTTGATTTATTAGTGCAAAAACTTGACTCTTTTTGCTGGACGCTGAGGGAATACATCAGCTTTGACATAAGAGTATAAGCGCGAGTCGATACATCGCTTGTCTTTGTCTTACATCGTACTCGACGGTTGGAAAAGTGAAAAGTCCAGTGAGCGACAATGACAGATAAAGTGACTATATAAAACTCCAATTTGTGGCACAGCGAATATCTTGTTTAATAGACATACATACATCTCTAAATGAGCAATTCTTGTATATTTATTATTATCTTGGAGCTCAGAAAACGGCTCCAACGATATCGACGACATTTGCTTCGTGGGGGCTGACAGGGAAAAATATCAATCTACTCGTAGCCTTGTTCCGTGTCTATAGGAAAACGCGTGTTTTCGAATTGTGATGATTTTATATATAGCTAACGTTTTGTTTTTAAAGCTTATTTGCATAGGTATCTTTAAAATAGTATGATTCAACAAAAAATATAGCAAAGCTAAGGAATAAAGAAAAAATAAGGATGAATCTTTACCCCCCGAAATGGGGATTTGGCGGTTTTAGATTGCCATATTTATAACTTAAAAAGGTAATTATTAGATAGCACTTTATATGTATCATCATCATCATCATCATCCCAGCCTATACGTCCCACTGCTGGGCATAGGTTATAATTCGAAAACAAATGCTAATTATCAAAATTTCTGGTTTCTTTAACACTGACAGTTGCCGCTAATTTCCCTCTCATAATAGCGTGACTTCCGGAAACTATCGCAACTTTGGAAACTGCTCGTCGGTGCATTGCTAGACTTCCCGAATGGCAAATTACGACGTGTAGCTAGCTCGTTCATCGTTACCCGCTCCCAAAGCTGTGACATTGTGCGTTGCCGTATAGTACAGTCGAGTTCATAAACTTGTGAGCAAACATTGTGATCAAAAATATCTGAACACGATTCTATTGTTAACGGCGTAGAAGTGTGTCCAAATATTTTTGATCAAATTTTGCTCACAAGTTTATGAACTCGACTGTACCTAAATCTATGCTATCTCTGGGCTATCGCTCGGTCTTTTTTCTTGCGTGCCGTCTCGTTTCGTTCTCGAATACAGCCGCCGTGCGCAGTAGTTATTGTAATGGCGATGGCAGCCGCTAAGTTACTGCGAATTGGTTTTGCTGTGCGTGTGCGACCCGCGGCAGGGAATTAACTAACAGGCATCTGACAGTTAAATAACTGTTTCTAATTTCATAAATTGAAAATACAAACTGAAATATAGATGCACAGAAAAAACAGAAAAATAAGACCATCACTGGGAACTGGTCTTATTTTTCTGTTTTTCTGTGCATCTATATTTCAGTTTGTATTTTCAATTTCGGTTTTACGGGATGACCGTAAAAGTAAAAATTTGGAATTGAAATAAAAAATACAAAGATTCCAAAAAACCAATCTTAATCTAATTTCATACATTATATTTTGACATAATTACTTAATTAATACATTCATTTTGATCTCCCTACCAATCTTTAAGAGGAAATTAAACTGATTAAAGGAGTTTATGACGACGTTGATTACTTATGTTAATAATAGAACCGCTTAATTTGTATATTATAATCTCATTATAATAAATTAATTAATCAGTCTGCAGCTTGTTTTTATTATTAAGTTTTAGCTGATGACCTATTAGAAAATCACGCATGAAGAACTATAGGTAAACTTCATCTAATACAAGTAAGACCATCTGAATGCTTTTTGTCATTCACTCACATCGGATTATCGGATTGACGGATTGATTGAAAACTGAGATTGAAAACGTCCAATTCTCATTAGTCCGTCAGTATGAGAGGGTTACACGAGGGAGTTTCTCGATGAGGGCCAACAAAGATGTCGCTAGTGTCTCTGCTTAAGTGACTAAATAAGAAACAAACAAGCTGAGATTTGTGATGCATAGCATAGGAGAAATTTGTGTCTGTACTACTGTCCAGTGGTGGTGTGGGGGTAAAGCGCGCAACACGAGTATAGATTGGTCGAGTTTGTACGAGCAAAGTGACGTAAATGTGGCTTCCGCCACTTTATATGAATTGTTAAATGAAACAATGGAACGTCATGTTCCATCTAGGATCCCAGTTAACACTTTTTCTCGTTACAAGTACCCGAGTTGGTTTACAGCCGAGGTTATAAGAAACATAAAGCTGAAGCATTTTAATCTCATTAAGTTTCGTCAGTTTGGCCTTGAATTTAACTTACAGATGTTTCGCTTCTACAGAACTCGAACCAAAGAGTTAATCTCTATAGCATATAAACGCCATATGTCCACCTTGGAGCAGAATATTTTTCGTGAACCTAATAGTTTTTGGAAACATGTTAGGGACAAACAGAGTAGTAGAAAGCCCCAAGGTGTTTACACTTCTGGTAATGTAATGGTTGAGGGGCAGGAAGCGGCCAATTTGTTTGCACAATATTTTAGTTCTGTTTTTCACCCTGTATCTCCTAGGCTAAATTCGGATGATGCTGCGCGTATAGCGAATGAATACCCAAACAGCTCGGATATATCTTTGAGTCAAATAACTCCAGACGACCTAAGAAAAGCTTTTCGAAAGCTCAAAGCTGGTTCTGCTCCGGGACCGGACGGTATACCTTCTTTTCTGGTCAGGGACTGTATGCCGGCTCTGGAGCGGCCTCTATTGTTCATATTTAATTTGTCACTAAAAAATTGCATATATCCAAGTAAATGGAAAGTTTCTAAAGTCACTCCCATCCCAAAAGAAGCGTCATCCTCTGATATAAAAACACACAGGCCAATTGCTGTCCTCTCAGCTTTTGGGAAACTATTTGAGGTTATAATTAATAGGCATTTGTCGCGACAAATTTCGCCCTGTTTGGATGATTCTCAGCATGGGTTTCGTACTGGACGGTCGACAGTCACAAACAACTCAGTTTTTGCGGATTTCGTTCTCCGACATATGGACAGAGCAGGGCAGGTGGATGCAGCTTATTTCGATTTCCAGAAGGCCTTTGATATGGTGGACAACGACATTCTGCTTCGCAAGCTTTCATGCTTTGGATTCTCTCCAAGTCTGGTAAGATTTTTTGCCAGCTACCTGGGGATAGGAAGCAATACGTACAAGTATCTGGATACCGTTCGGCGGACTATTTCACTAGATCAGGAGTGAGTCAGGGAAGTACGCTTGGTCCGACCCTATTTCTCATCATGGTCAATGATCTTCCAACTGTTGTGAGACGTGCCGAGTGTCTCTTGTTCGCAGATGATTTGAAATTATTTTTACCTGTTAATGAACTCTCAGATTGTGACATGTTGCAAGCCGATATTGACTCTGTGTGGAATTGGGCTAATGAAAATAAGCTTTACTTCAACACCACTAAATGCAAGATCATCTCCTTTACACGATCCCCAAAGCAAGTTCAAGCCACATATTGTCTGAATCATACTCAGATAGTCCGTGTTCAGGGTATTCGAGACTTGGGTCTTACTCTTGATTCCAGGCTGGACTACCATGAACATATAATTTCGTCTTGCAAAAGAGCTAGTAAGTCTTTGGGTTTTATAATGAGAACATCGGCTCGATTCCAAAACCCCAAAGTTGTGCTAACCCTCTACTATGCCTTTGTTCGTAGCAAGTTAGAGTACAACTCCATAGTATGGGACCCGTTCGAGGAAAAATACAACTCTATGATAGAAAAGATACAGCGAAAATTCAATAGGTACTTGTATAAAAAGCTTTATGGGTATTACCCCTATATGTTTCCCTCTTTGTTTGTGGCGGGTATGGTTGGACAAGACACATTATGCTTTAGACGGAAAGCACATCTCTTGATGCACTACTGCTCTCTCCTACGTAATAGATTCGACAACCCGTCTGTGTTCGCGCTTCTTCAATTATTTGTGCCTGAACAATATGGTCGCACAGGGGTACGCCGCCGCCGTCGGCTCTTCGCTACCTTTAAAGGGTTCCGGACGCGCCGCGCTAGAAACTCGCCGACCGCAAGGGCGATTGAGCTTCTCAACTTATTGGTGACTCAGGTCCCAGATGCTGATGTATTCGCTGACCACTGGCAGTCACTTCTCAATAAAATAAGGAAATGTTTGTGTATGTCTGTTTAATGTAGTTATTTGTTATGTATCAATCTAGTACGTAAGTGTTTTGTAAGTTTAGCTAGTAATAGAGACGCTTTGGTGTATACTGTAAGTCTTTATTATGAATAAATGAATAAATAAATAAACACGGAATGCTGAGTACCTGGGTTCGATCAGTTTGTATTTTCGATACGGTTATTCTGTCGTCATTCTGACCAATGATGGATTGGACTGATGCCAGAATGAGCGCGTAACCGAATTCTAAGAACTCTCTCAATGTGACCCACTGAAAGTTGATACGCTGTGCGATCTCTGATCTCCAGCGCATACCGATAACGCACCAATCCCGACGTAAATATCTTCACGCTTTATAATAATTATAGGATATTTACCATGTTTTTCAGTGCAATTTGTAATATCAAAGCAATGCAATCCAAATTAAGCATATCTTTATCATCATCATCATCCCAGCCTATATACGTCCCACTGCTGGGCACAGGCCTCCTCTCAGAACAAGAGGGCTTGGGCCATAGTTCCCACGCGGGCCCAGTGCGGATTGGGAACTTCACACACACCATTGAATTGCTTCGCAGATTTGTGCAGGTTTCCTCATGATGTTTTCCTTCACCGCAAAGCTCGTGGTAAATTTCAAATGTAATTCCGCACATAAATTTCGAAAAACTCAAGAGGTGCGAGCCGGGGTTTGAACCCACGACCCTCTGCTTGAGAGGCGATAGGTCAAACCACTAGGCCACCACGGCTCTCAATCTTCAATTAACAGTAAAATTTGCTTTGAAATAAATAAATAATTAGTAATTTGTCGACCGGATGGCCAAGTGGTTAGAGAACCTGACTATGAAGCTTGAAGTCCGGGGTTCGATTCCCGGCCGGGGCAGATATTTGTATGAATAATACGAATGTTTATTCTCGGGGTCTTGGATGTTTAATATGTATTTAAGTATGTATTTATCTATATAAGTATGTTTATCCGTTGCCTAGTGTCCATAGTACAAGCTTTGCTTGATTTGGGACTAGGTCAATTGGTGTTAAGTGTCCCATGAAATTTTTTTAATCAATTGAATCGACTAAGGTATGTGTTTTGACTGCGCATAATTATTAAACAGTTTACTTTCACACTCACTTAATCAATCATAGAGTTAAATAGATACTTAATTCAAACGTCTTTATTTCAATTTTATACATCCTGGATTTCGCATATGCCTATGCGAATTCTTTATTGTTTTCCAAAGTGTCTAAAACAATAAAAAGCAGCCAGTCATATAAAAAAAATGTAGGCTCGCAGACTTCCGGTCCGGTATGATCATGATGCGTGAGCCGAGTAACGGCGCGATGCGACGCAGGCGCACTTCAGATCTCGTTAGAGAATTAACGTCTATTTACCCGCTGTGTGCCGCGCCCGCGCCGTCCGACGCTCGTCACTTAAAGGCGGCCTAAAATTTAAGAATTCGCGATAAATGTAATGTCGTTTATTGAATCGCTTAAATGCTCAAAAATACCTGAAAATGCTCTAAAACCCTTAGAATGCCTCTATTGAGTAGGTGTTTTTGTAATTTGACGCAATCACTGCTGAATATCAATCTAATCTCAATGAAACGTTTGCATTGAAAATTATATTTTCTCAAAAATGACCGTAAAAGTTGACATTATTCTTTACATATCAGAAGGTGAAGTGCATAGTTTACGATCAGCGAAAATTAAAAAGTTAAAAGGATTGCAGGCGCGCTAGCTCGACAATAATGAATTAGCGCGCCTGCAATCAGTCACATTTTTTTTTTAAGTTAAAAAGGCCATGGAAATGTTGGCACAAGTCGTATACAGCCAAGTCTAATGGCCGGTATCAGATATTTAGTTGGAACTCCGGACTTTTTCTAATGAGTCTGAAATAGCTTGTGGTGTTTTCGGTGGAAAAATACACCTGCAGTTTATTTTTAATGAAAAAAGGCGGGAAAGCATACAAAAATGTTGGAATAAAATTAAATTTTACAATATATTTTGAGAAAAAGTTTATTCTATTTCAGAATTATTCACCATTTTTGAGAAAAGCTTTATATTAGTCTCGGCTGGAATAGAAATTGCTGGCTTCGTATTAGTTAAACGGACTCGCAAGCTCGTCCGTTTAATACTCATACTCAGCCAGCAATTGCCTACTTCCAGGCCACGACAATAATCTACTATTAACGTGTCTCCAGAGTAATGTACATAGTTATAAAGTACCTACCAGTATACTTAACATTTTAATCTAGTTAACTGACCGACGCTAGACCCCGAAGTAAATCTAATATTATATTTACTGTTAAAAATTGTCGCCTGACACTCGCGCCACATCCCGACATTAGCGTAAAATGGTGTGCCATCAACTCAGACGCTGTTTGAAACGCAACAAGTGGGTAATAACGATATACATACTTACCGAAATAATACGTGAGCCACAAAGAATTACTTGTGCGTTTGTTTCCATTTGCATAAGAATACTTGAGCGTTAACTAGACCACACTAGACTATACAACAAAAGAGTGAAACAAATTGCCTGTTGTGACAACAAGAGAATACAACACAGTGTCATTATTTAATTACAAAGACGGTTTTTTAATTATTTGGGAGTGAAGCAAAGATACATTAAACGTCAAGGTTTGTACCTTACATCTAGGTACGTTGATACAAAGCCCTATGGGGCTCTAGGGGGGATATTTTACATCACCAGGAGACGGTCTGTTGATGATGATGAAGATTGATTTGCTTTAAAATTTGAATAGTACCTAACAATAAAGTCTATGAAGTTCTGTTTTATTTGAGCGGCGCTATGGATATGCAGTTCGAAATTAATTTAAGTACCTAACCTACCTACCTACTTAGTTTTGATTTGGGTTGTTTGTTAGGTGTTTCTCTCTAGAACGGATATCTACTTAAGTATCGGAAGAAATTAGATACTTACACGTGAAAACGCAAACTGATTGCACCACAGGTAAGGACGGTCTTTAAAAGCCGTTTTATTATCGTCATGGGCGACGTGAGTGCAGTCTCGATAATTAGAAGCCGTTATAAACAGTAGTTGGGTGGTGGGTTCTGTCTGTGGCGCGGCGGTCCCTTCACACACAAATCACGCGCTACAGTCGGCCGCGAAACCGCGGTTTTCACACAATTTTGAAGAGTTACGACGCTTTTTTGCTGATCGCGTATACATCACAGTCACTCATTAGGCGTCTTTGGTCGACAGTTAACTATTTAATAATATGTAAGTATAATAACTTGCAAGTGAATGTAACCTGCGTTCCAGTTTCAGTTGTAAGACGAATAAAAATTTACATGTTTTAAAAGAAACGCAACTGTTTATTAAATATAACTTTTGTATTAAATGTAATATTTACACCACTATTTAAAATCAATTAGGTATTCATTATACAGATGGCCACCCGGTATTTGTATGAAGTAAATGCTTTAATAGCTCTACCAAAGAATACTAATGGCTCTACCATAGTAGAACGCTTACACGGCTTAGCTTAATAAGCGCTCCTGTACCTCCTTTGCTAGAACGGCTTACATAAGGAGGGGGGTACATTATAATACCTATCCCGGAGCATCAATTTCCCTGGTTTCGTTCGCTTCGCTGCGCGCACGCCACAACGTGGGAACTGCTTAACTTTATTGAAATAAAACACGAACGGAAAATGTGGGAGACACTTAGCTTTTATAATAAACATTTTGAGCTTATTTCTGTGTTATGTTTATCTTTTTTAGACACCAGACAACCTTTGACCATTCATTACGTGGACTAGAAATTGGGTTAATTCTCCTGAACTAGATTACGTACTAATAATTATTTTTAGTTAGGTTCCTTAGCCACGTTCAGGCAATCATAATATATCTTTTGAAAGTTTGTTTCCATACAAATACCGTCGGGATCAAGACGAAAAAATCCTATAATCGCCTGTACCTTAAAGTTGTTTAATTTTGTTTTTCATAGAAAATATTAAAAACTAAACTACTTAAAGACTCGGTTTTGAAAATGCTGAACTCTCATTATACTCATAATTTGACGTCCTTATGCGCAAAAAGGCTTTAAAATTAAATATAAGTTAGGTTATGTATTGGCCTAACTAGCCATTATAACTTTATATCACTTTCAGATTTCGCATAAGTAGGTATATAGGTACGACATTATCGAATGAAACACTAATCTAAGTTTTGCTCCGCTTAAATAAATCTCTTCAACGATTTCGCCCATGATTTGAATTAGTAATGCACACTATGGTGTTGGCGAAACCTGTTCTCGCGCACCTAGGTGTTACCGTGGGCGCGGGACAAAGGGCGGCGCGGGCGCAGCCGGTGACCTTCGCGCCGTAGGGCGACCGCCCTGCGCCCACTGCTTGGGAATTGGGTTAAGTTAGTTAATAACTTGAAGTGGAGAGCAAAAATTTTGTTCTTTGATATTTAGCTGGAAAAAGGACTTTTTAAATTACTGTTTGAAGTTCAGAAGGTGGACGAAAGAAATCAGTATAAGAATGAGCCTCATGTATTATGTACCTAAATATAATATGAGTAAGTCCTTCAAAAAGCCGTGGTGGCCTAGTGGTTTGACCTATCGCCTCTCAAGCAGAGGGTCGTGGATTCAAACCCCGGCTCGCACCTCTGAGTTTTTCGAAATTCATGTGCGGAATTACATTTGAAATTTGCCACGAGCTTTGAGCTTTCCCAATCCGCACTGGGCCCGCGTGGGAACTATCGCCCAAGCCCTCTTGTTCTGAGAGGAGGCCTGTGCCCAGCAGTGGGACGTATATAGGCTGGGATGATGAAGTCCTTGATATTTTTTGTGAGAAATATCTGTGATGCCGTTTGTATTTATTCTAACGAAAGAAGCAGATGTGGCATCTCGGAATTGCATATATAAGATAACAGGAACTTAACAGAGAGCTGTGGAACAGCCTCTTAACGCTCGAGTATCAAATACTTGTTCGACTTTATCGACTCTACTATCTCAACGAAAGTTCGTTCGAAAAAAATGAGGTCTGCAAAGGTTGCGTTTTTTTGTCATTCATTTGTATTTTTTTTTCTTAAATTATAAGTTGGAAACTCGGAACTCTCCACACGTATGAATGATTTACGATACCACAGCACAGTTTGAAATATTAAATTGCCATTTTTACAAAATAGGTTGATACAATTTAAAAACTGGCTTCGTTTCTGACTTGAACTTGAGAGAGTACCTACAACTCTTGAACGTATATCCTTGATATGAACCCAAATGATGGAGGCACGTGCGGTCAGTGCCCCGCGAGCCCAACCGTGACCGCCCTTCCCTGTCTACCTGCTGGTAGGTATGTGGGTACACCGCGCAAGGACTCGTGCGCACTCGGCCGTGGCCCGGCCCGTCCGATGCGGATTATTTGGCGGAGCTTTTTTTGCATAATTGATAATAAAGAATAGAATTGCAATGATTTTCGTGGAAACCTACGTACGTTATGTATTTATATATTATGCTATTTTCTGTAATTTTATCGGGTATGTAAGTGGTTCATTATAGGAAAAAGTGAGATTTTTTAATTAATGAACTAGTGTGAGGGCACCAGTCATGGACAGGAACCAATAATGGAATATTTTTTCCGCTAACCCAGAAACGGGTGCTACTTTTTCTAAAACTAATAACACTTATGTGCATATAACTGATGATCATAACTGGTAAAGTTCATGAATGGCTGTGCTTAACGTGTCCATGATTGGTGCCGTCACTATATGTAATGGAATTAATGATATGGACTTCTACAAAGTACCTAAAGCTTAAATGATCACAGTAAATACCTAACAATAATCTGTAATCATCACTTCAACGATATTTTTTATTTAACTACCTATAGGTACCCATAAAATTTTATTATGAGCAAAGTCAAAGTCAAAATATCTTTATTCAATTTAGGCTATAACAAGCACTTATGAATGTCAAAAAAAAATCTACCACCGGTTCGGAAAAACCTCTGCTGAGAAGAATCCGGCAAGAAACTCAACGAGGTATATATATATATTTTTTTTAAAACAGATTTACAATATTATTAAATGATATGTATACTTACATCACAAGTATTTAACACAACTTTATTTTTAACACAGTAGGTTCGCTATTTGAAGGGATCGCTAATGCGGATCGGAATTATTTCCAAATATCCCTGTCCATGATATAATCATTAACTTTATAATACGCCTTTGATATTAATGTCTTCTTGACAATAGATCTGAATTTTGTATCCGTTTCATTTATAATATTTTTTGGAATTTTATTATAAAAACGTATGCAATTTCCCAGAAAAGACTTTTTGGTTTTAGCCAGTCTGTAAGATGGAACTTTAAGCTTCCCTGTGTTTCTAGTAGCCTTTGGCTTATCGACGTTAGTGGGAAAATCACATATGTTCCTCCTAACATACATGATTATTTTCAAAACATAAAGCGACGGCAGGGTTAGGATATCTGTTTCCTTAAAAAAAGAGCTTTCCATTTCTAATACATTGTCATGACTTCCGCGTCATTCTTGCAATGTTAACATCATAATTACTTTCCTACTGCTCCCGTTCGATTATCCAAACCTTCACCCACGTGTTCGAAGTTCCAACAGCATCATCTGACTGGCTTTTTTGTTCCAGCACGGTGCGCGAGCTGGGCGGCAGCGCGACGCTGGTGGCGGCGGAGGCGCGCGAGGGCGCGTGGGGCGCTGCGCCGGCGCCGCGCGGCGGCCTGCTGCTCGACTGGGCACGGGACAACCCGGCGCTGCGGCAAGGCGACAGGTACTAAACCCTTTTTCATCTTCCCTGAACAACGTCATCATCATCACCATCATACCTATATCAGCCGTAGGACGTAGGACGTCCACTATTGGATCTCCTCCATACTCTAGATCTAGATAACTACAGCTTAGGATATCACAAAATTAATTAGGAATATTTCAGCCACTTGTTCGGTACGTGTCAACGTACTGAATACGTAGCCTTGCTTGTAGAGCGGTTTCAGATTAACGTTTCTTTTGCACGTATGCGGTCGTTTTCGGCATACGCACTTACACGCGCGCTAGATTAAACCGAACGCGCGTGTACGAGCTCATTTCTGCGTGTTCAACGCTTGAAAGAAACAAAATTGCACCTATACGCGCGTACACGCGCTTCCAAAAACAAGGTTATACACGCAAATAAAATGCTAATCTGAAACCGCCCATTGTAATAAGAACTACTTAGCTTTAACCCGTAGTTAACCCGAGTTATTACGTATTTTGACAATTATGATAAAGTAATTTGCTGAAATAAAAATTTCAAGCGGAAACTTAAGTAAGATAGTTTGGGTCGCAGATCCCATGCGGGCCCGTGAGAATAGGTATATCATTGCAACACTAAACCTAGTAAAATATAATGATAATTTTCATATATAATTTCACAGTGGAGTTGGAACTAGAGTAGCTTAAGGATCATAAGTGCACGAAGAAGACATTTTCCAAAATTTCCTTTTATTCTGTTATACCTCCTAGACCAATTATCTAGAACTAGTCAATTTCTTACTTTTCTAATGTTCAAAGCTACTTCAAACATAGGTAAATGCGATGAGTGCCTAATCTGTGATCGCTAGGGACTAAAGCACGCCTGCGCCTGCGCAGCAAGCTCGCCGGCGCGGGGTCGGCGCAATCAGCTCATCGCCGATGGTATCGCCCGCAGCGCCGCCTGATTGGCCGGGCCGTGGCGTATGCGCAAGAAGTCTATTTCCAGCGGAACGTGTTTTTGCAATTTTCTGACATGTAACTAAATAACGACGCGTGTAAGATATACGATAACATGAGATGATAATTATGGATTACTAGCTGTTGCTTGCGACTTCGTCTGCGAAGAATTAATTTATCGCATGGACTAATATTATTTTTTTCGGGGTAAAAGGTATTATTTATATTCATCGGCCAATATTATGTAAGTATGCAAAGTTTCATGGCAATCGGTTCAGTTGTTCAAGCAAAACAAACTCCCTTTCGCATTTATAATGTTAAGTAAGGATGACAATGTTATTATTCATAAAACATTTATGTTTGCAAACTTTTTATTGCACGTAAAAAATAAAAAAAAGATACAAGTACACAGAAAGAAATACAAAGGCGAACTTATCCCTAATAAAGGATCTCTCCCAGCTGGCTAAATGCTAGCTGGCGCTAGCTAGCATTTAGTGTAGTTACACTACAACCTAGACTAGGTACTTACACTGTCCTATTCCTAGACCAAGAGCCACTGTCCAATAAATTTTCGTATGTCGTATCCGTACTAATGTGTCTGTCTGTTACCTCTTCAGGCTTAAACCGCTGCACCGATTTTTCCGAAATTTGGCATAGCAGTGGCGTAGCTACCAAGGGGCTAGGCGGGGCAGTGCCCCGGGGCCCTCAAGCTCAGGGGGCCCTTGAAATTCTGCTTTATAGCTGATGATAAAGTTGCTTAGCATTTTTAAAGTATTTGTATATATAATGATTTTAACCTTACCAGTTTTGATAGCAGTGGGCCCCATTTTTTTATTTGCCCCAGGGCCCTAGGTTACCTAGCTACGCCACTGTGGCATAGGTAGGTAGAGATAGTTTGAAACTATTTAAAGGAAATAGGATAGTTTTACCACGTAAAAATTGCATAGTTCCCGCGGGAAAGCTATAAATGAATTCTTCGCAGCTTTACTGTAAAAAGGACTATATTGTAGGCAAATAACGCAGTTGCAGCGAATGAATGGGTCGCCGGCGGGGCCCATTTGTCGCCGTCTCATTTAAATGCGCGCTGCGCAGGCGCCGCGCAAACTACATTTTTTGTCATTCCAGTTATTAGTGACAAATTATTACTGCGTGTAAACAAATTACCTCTCATGGAAGCAAGATTATTAAACTTTAATAGTTTTAGTTCATTAGGACTTACTTTTATAAATAATGACCAACATATTTAAGAACAGATGTACGTACCCAGCTAATACTTGTTTCGTTTACGAACATTTATAGACAAAATACCACAAACGGGACTTATCACGTTAAAACACACGAGTAATATTTAGCTCGACGTTTCGACCACATTACAGTGGTCGTGGTCACGATTAAACTGAAATGTAGGGTGTCCTTCGCACTAGTACCCGCACTTAATCACAAAAAATAAATATTATTCGTGTGTTTTAGCGTGGCATAGCCGTTTGTGGTATTTTGAATGAGTAAAAATCACGCAAGTTTAAAACGTTTTACTAACATTTATTATTTTCCTACCCCAATTACCTCTTACTCGAGTTTTTTTTAAACAATTATTTTTCTAACTCACAGTAACATGTGGGTGGAGTTCAAAAAGGTTACATTATTAAGTTAACCGGTAGGTAGTTTACCATACAAAACGAACTGACTCAAAAAGTCGCGCTCCTTCGAGGACACAGGCGTGTCATTCCTGACGCTATTAATTCACCCTATCTGTCAGCGCAGACGCACTCTGTCCACCGCCATCGCGTCCACTCCGCGTTTATCACATTAGTCCCTGTCAACTAGAACGTGTATTATTACCGTCGCTTTACATAAATTTAATCGCCCATTACGCAACTTAGAACTAGTTGGTGTGAATCTCTTGAATGCGATGACGACCCGGATTAGGAACTTTCACAATAAGAGTCTGCAAATGATCCTACTGATGGAAAGATAAGATAGCAATTACTTAGACATAGTTGGCGGGCGCGGGCGCACGCGTAGCGCTCTCTTTCACACGATGCACGCAAAGATTGATGTTACAATTTCTTCGTGCTCATGGCAAAAACGCCATGCACGAAAGCAGCGCGAGCACGCCATTGCGCCGGTACCGAAGCCACATTGTTTAAAATCCAATTCAATTTAAGAAAAGTAGATGCCGAAAGTTCTTGGTCGAGCGATAATGATAATAAGTTAATGTTAAAGCCGTATTTCTCCACATTTCTCATACATGCCTAGGAGTACCTACTCATTGTTGATGTAGGTACAATCGCCATCATAAACATCGAAGCTGTCTGGACTGGATGGCCAAAATATCTGGACAACACTTAGGTACGCGCTACTTACTTTAGGTACAGGCGCGGATCAAAGCCTCAAAAACCGGCCAAGAGCGTGTCGGACACGCCCAAACTAGGGTTCCGTAGCCATTACGAAAAAAATAAGTAATATTTTTCTGAGGATTTCGTATTTTATACGGAATCTTCCAAGTTTAGGTATATTTTATGCCTTAGGCTGCTATTTACTCATAAACTACTAGTAATTCTCAAGCAAACTTAGCCGTTATAGTTTTCCTTGAAAGTTTGTACCATCCTGAATTTTTTAAATTTTTTTCCACCCACCGGTTTAAATTTTAGAGGGGGGGGGGGGAGTTGAATATTTCGCAAACAAATCAGTGAATCGAAAAATCGTCTTACCAAACCGATAATGGTTTTAAAAGACCATGAACAATCATGACTCATTGATGAACAACTTTTAAACTTGATTATTTCCCTTTTTCCGCGCATCAAGACATTGGCCATCCAAGCATCTCGATAGACCGTTTAAATCTTACCTAAGTTAGGTACGTCTCCTATAGAATGCGTCAACGTTAGTCAACTAGCCTCTATCCTCAACTTAAAACTGCTTATAAACTTTGAGTATTCAAAGCTTATAATAGAAACGAACAAAAACTGCATCGATTTCTCTTAAATTCCAGGTTAGTGGAAGTGAACGGCACGGCCGTGGTGTCGTGCCGCAGCGTGGATGAGCTGGCGCGCGCGGCGAGCGCGGCGGCGCCGGCGCAGCTCGTGCTGCTACGCGGCGCGTCCACGCCCGACGCGCCGCAGCCGCCGCCAAACACCTTGACACAGGTTCGTACACCTATCTTCATAGGGTTTTCCTACAAATAAACACGGTACGATATCGCATAGTGTCGTGGAAATTTACGAACAATTGCACCGTGATTTCGAAGCTATTCGGGTAATAAATTATTGATTTTCTTTATTAATTGTCATCGAGTATTTTTATAAATCATCCTCATCATCAGCCGGAAAACGTCTACGTCTCTCGAACAAAATAGCCCTTAGTAGGTGTGGTAGCCCTTGCATCGCCTACAACTCGCCAACACCCGAGTCTTGAGTTTATTTGATTTACCTACGTGAACATTTTTGTTGACATGGTATGTACATGGTAGATTTTGTTACAGTTTTCAGGTTATCTAGTAGAAGTACAGGACGTTTAAAAAATTATCAAAAAACGGCTAAGAGCGTGTCGGACACGCCCGAAATAGGGTTCCGTAGCCATGGCGAAAAAATTAAGTAATATTTTTTTAAGGATTTCGTATTTTGTCCGGAATATTCCAAGTTTAGGTACCTATATTTTATACCTTAGGCTGCTAGTTACTCTTAAACTACTAATAATTCTCAAGAAAACTTAATCTTTATAGTTTTCCTTGTAAGTTTAACCCACCGGTTTAGATTTTAGAGGGGGGGACGCTCGATTTTAATGAAAATTTGCACTTTAAAGTTGAATATTTTGCAAAAAAATCACTGAATCGAAAAATCGTTTTAGCAACCCTGTAATGGTTTTAAAAGACCTATCCAACGATACCCCATACTACAAGACCGGATGAGAAAAAAAAATCACCCCCACTTTACGTCCATGGGAGGTACTATAAAAAAATTTTTAAAAATTTTTTTATTGTACCATTTCGTCGGCATAGTTTACATATATATTCGTGCAAAATTACAGCTGCTTACAGCTTTTAGCATTTATAGTCCCTGAGCAAAGCCGCGGACGAACAGACAGACAGCGACAGACAGACGTGGCGAAACTATAAAGGTTACGTATATGCCATTTTGGCTACGGAACCCTAAAAAGTCATCAAATTCTACAATCTATTCATAACAAAATGTGAACACGGATAGGTATGAGACGGTTGAAACGATCGAATACCTTCCGGTTCATGGTGCGCCACTTTATTGACATACTACTACGACTTACTACGACTTTGTGCGACTATACCCTGTCCAGACGGAGCGTTCGACGCGCGAGGGCACTCGCGCATAGAGACAGGCGTGTACCCGAGGTACTAGGGCTACACACACCCCGTCCAGATGCTTTCGCGTGCCGAGCATCTGGACGGGATGTATGTAGCTCTAGTGCCCTCACGCGCCAAACGTTCCGTCTGGACCGGGTCATAGCAGCTACTGGTGCGCATTGCAGAACGAGGCGCAGTCGCTAAGGGCGGAGCTGGGCCAGCTGCGCGCGGCGGCGGAGCGGGCGCAGCGCGCCAAGGACGGGCTGCGCGCCGACAACACCAGGCTCACGCACCGCATCTCCTACCTCGAGGACCAGGTGGCAGAGCTGCTGGCGCGCCATCCGCAGGTGACACCACCAAACCGTTTACAATTCTTAGATGGCGAAGAGAACAGACCCAAATTACGAATAAAGCCAACACACTGCGGTTTAGAATTTTCCTGTTTTTTTTTGTATTAAACAAATATTGTAACTTAGTTGGTAAATTCATTCTTTAGGTTGCACGAGGCCGTAGCCCTAAGTATTTCATAATTTTAACTTGATTGTGTCACGCACGTGCCCCCAAAAAAAAGGATCTTGACAAACAGACGGGCAACGAAACTGTATTAGTTCCGGTACGGCAATCTAAGAGACCCCTCATGTTAATTTGATCCACTTCGAGACCATCGGTAGAGACAAAAGCTACCTACATTAACAGCCCCTTTTTTAGCGCAAATTAAAATTCTAAAATCTCACTAAGATACCAAGCTGTTTCTATTCTACAGCGTGCATTTGCTCATATTCCAGCTCCAATCGGTCAGCAGCAGCGACAGCTGCATAACGGTCAACAAGAGCACGAAGAACGTGACCAACATCAGCATCAGCTCGGAGCCGCAGGTCAGGAGCCCCAAGTCAGAGGTGCAGGTGTTCCAGAAGGGGCCCGACATCACGGCCCTCGTGGCCAAGCTGCCGGGGCTGGAGGGCGAGACTGCGCTGCCACTGCTGCGGCCGCGCTCCAACGCGTCGGGCGCGTCCTCGCGCGCCGCGCCCTCGCCGCCGCCGCCGCGCGCGCACTCCGCGCACAGCCTGGAGCCGCGCGCGCGCATGCGCCACTCTCTGTCGCACCACTGCGTGCACGCCGCCGCCGCCGCCGACTACAGCGCCGAGACCGATGCCGCCATCCGCATGATCGAGCGCAACCAGCGACACATGGAGAAGCAGCGGCTCAAGGCCGACAAGCTGTCGCGGACCAAGCACGACGACCGCTTCCGCTCCGACAGCGACCTGGACGCGCGCGACCGCCCCGACCGCCACCTGGAGATCAAGAAGGCCGCCGACCGGATCGAGGAGAGCATCAAGAAGACCAACTGGGCGGAGCGCAAGACGATGTCCATCATCGAGCAGCTGAAACGCTCGCAGCGCCTGCGCAAGCTCAAGAAGAACGACAGCGCCGAGGACGTGCGCGCCGACTGCGAGCGGCACCACCTGCACCACCGGATAGACGGCAAGGTGCTCGAGAACGCGCACAAGTCCAGCCGGCGGACGTCCAAGCTGCACTCCCGGAGCGCCAAGTCGTCCGAGTTCGAGTCCGAATGCTCCGACTACCCGGTCGGGGACGCGTACGGCAGCTCGCCGCGCGGCGACTACGGCTCCGAGAGCTGCTCCACGCGGCTCAGCCACTACAGGAAGAACGAGGGCGACGGCAAGGCGCGCCCCACGCCGCCGCGCAAGCCGCTGCGGCTGTCGCTGCACCGGGCGCGCAGCGCGCACTCGCTGCCCAACGGCAGCGAGCCGGAGACGCCGGGCCGGCCGGCCATAGGGGACGGCGAGCCCGGCAAGAAGCCCGTCAAGCGCACGCACGCCGGGGAGCGCTGGCGCGAGCCGCGCGGGGGGGACGCGCGCGCCACGCCGCGCCCCGCGCGCCGCCTCGCCTGCCGCGCGCCCGCCGCCGACGAACTCTACGACGACCACGAACCCAAGTGGTGCTAGCTGACGCCCCTACTTGCCATTGGTCATGCCGACAGCATACTCGTAAACAATAAGAATAACCAGATACGCAACATGGACGCAATAAGCAACATTTCAAGATCTCTTTGTTTTACTTCTGTGATTATACTGAAGGGATCATATTAGCGAGTGCCTAAGTTAAATATTGAAACAGATGAAAACTATCAAGTAATAGTAAATTAAAATTAGTGAAGGAAAATTCACTCAAAGATGTGTTTATATTTTCTAAATTAAACAAGTGAAAATCGGCGGCATAACCTCAGTCGGTATGTAAACCAGATGTAAGTGACGAAAAAACAGTGGTGTTCAGTTAAATTTATATGGGGTCAATAAACTGAGCTTATTATTGTCACTTCAGTAATAGTAATAGGTAAATAATTGTAAACTTCACTGCTGTCAATAGGTACAAAGAGAGACAAATTCTAACAAACTATATTATGTGCCAATCAATTGTTTGAAATGACAATTACATCAGCAGTGTACATACGAAAAGGTTTTTATAACAAAAATGCAGTGAAACGAGACATTCAGATTGTACTGAGAAAAAAAAAGGGTAGTACTTAAAGAGGCTAATTTAGATGAGACTTTAATATCTGTTTTCATAATATATTTTGTATTTAAATTTACATTCATATCAATAGAGACTATTAAACTGAGATGTATTATAGGAATACATCACTTCAAATGTGACTGCAAAGAAACTAAGGTTGTTCAAAAGTTTTAACTGAGTTTAGTTAGCGTGTAAGATAGCATAGCTGTTCGCACAGTGTACTGTACATTGACATGTACATACAGATGTTACTATCATAGCACCCACCGCGTAAATACTCACCTAGGTACCTTAAAAATAAGAATTGTGTATTTATTTAGGTAAATATATAAAACAAATGAAATTGGAACTTTATATATTTTTTTAAACCTTACAATTACACTCAAAACAAAGTGACGTCAACAATGCAGACTGGCGTCGGTTGGCGCAGTCGCCGGCACTCGCCTCACCTCGTGCACCTCCACAACCAGAGGCCGTATTGCCTACAGTTTCTGAAGCTCGCGATCGTCAAATACGTTAGGCAATACGGCCTCTGGTCCTGTACTACGAAGCGCAAAATTAGAACTTCATCTCTTGCCGTCCCGTTGACGCTAATTTTATTTAACACGAGTGCGAGAGGGACCGTATGATACGAACTTCGATTTTCGAATTTCGTAGTAAACCCCCTGACCAAGTGCACGTGCGGTCAGTTGACAGTGCTAGCCACTGTTCGCCAACCTTGTAAGTAAATATAAAATATTCTTAAGGTTACCCTCGGCCTGCACATCCGGCCGCGACACGCTTTGTCGCTAGGTGCGTCTTTTTCTACCTAGTTTATTTGTTATGAAAAGACACACTCAGCGTCAAACTAGCAACGACGTGTCATTTCGTAGTGCTTGTCACGTATATTAGGTATACAGTCATGTACAGTCAATTAAAAACAGATCGATATAGCTAAAGTTACAAAAACATGTATGCACTACTTTAACGTTTAGTGAATAATGTCGGGTATACATATTTTTGTAATTTTGACCGTATCGAGCTCTTTGTAGTTGACTGCACCCTGTACGGCTAGCAGGAGTGGTCGCTGCCCCATTTGACGATGGGCGTAAGATGGCACCATCCGCACATCGCTCGATGCGAGATCTTTATGTCGCGTCGTGCTAGTACATCGCTTAATCGCCTCTATAATATTATGTACAAAGTATGCCATGGCACACGAATCCCTTTTAACGTTCACATATGAAACATTAAAGTATGATTGTTATTCATTATAGTGACGTTATTTCTGGTAAGACCCGCTAACACTCTTTCACCGTCAACTTGGTAGAAAATCAACGCATAAAAAGCACGGCAATTAAATAAATTTTGACCAATACAATATCCAAGAAAACATGAACAACATTAAGCAACAGTGCGTGTGCGCATGGTCAAACTATTGGCCGCACAACAAACCGGCCATGGCGGACAGTATAGTTCGATTTAAATATCAAATTGATCGCACATTACAATTATAATTAATATTAACATTACACAAATAACAGTAGTCTTACAATGAGTGGATTAAAAAATAAATTAAAACCATGCCTCATTGTTAAATTTTATAATTACATGCAAACGAAACAAAAAGACAGTATCGTATTTACACAAAATAAATATATACAGTAAGGCCGCGCGCAGCCGTCCCTGGGAGTTCACCCTAAACACTAAACACTAACGATACCTCATTCGATCTTTAATTTGACACAAAACATAAAAAATATAAAACAAAATCAGTTCAGGCACTTACAGCCCGTTTGACAAGGATTAGATCTAAATGTGAACAATTCGTTTTTAATAATAATACGCAGCTACAATAAGGTCCATCGCTCATTAGATCATAAGACGACTGGACATCGACTAACAAATCCCACTTTCAGGAACGTGACAGGCGACAAGTGACTATCTATTCAAAATACATTGCCGACTTGATTTCCGAATCGTGACACTTGTCGACAGTCTCGTTTATGAAATAGGGTCATAGTGTCGTCGCATCATGTTGAGCGCTGGACCCGACTGCTCGCGCGGCGTCCAGCCGTGACGTCAACGACTAACATTCAGCTACCAATATGTTATTTCAGTCGCTCCGCACATGGAACCCTGACACTAGTACGGTGAGCGGCCCAAGTGGCCAGCCAGCCTGACTCATTATAACCCGCAGTATATTTATAATCCAGGTAGAACAATGTCTTTCTCGCTTCATTAAATTATTCAGTTCAAAATAAAAGTCTGACAAAAGATGCAAGTATTTTTGCAGACTAGATATCAATGCGTGAACATGCGCTGTACGTATTGTCGGTGATGATTTAGCACTCGGTGCGAGTAGTACAGCTAAGCAGCAGCTAAGCCGGGTCCGTGGCGATGGATATTTTGCGTGAAAGAACAGCATTAATTTGAATAATCAATCATTTTTAAAGTGGTGATCTTCTTATTAGTATTTTATTCGCGAAATCGCTACGGACCCGGCTCCGTTGTCTCTTTGTCTGGTTCCTGTGACCTGCAACATACGTATTCGCCTTCGGGTGTAACATAACGAAAAAATTGGAATCTGAAACTTAGTTTACTGCAAGTATTTAAGTTTTTTTTTTTTATATTTTCATCGAAGACTGGCAGGTCACAAAAAGCAGTTTAAAATTGGAAGCAGCGGCCGAGGTTGACGTATTTTTTGAGCGCGTAGGGGAGGGGCAGCTCCTTGACGGAGCGTTTCATGAGCAGCGAGAGGCGCACGCGGCGCGCGTCGCCGCCCTCGCTGGAGCGCCGCTCGCGCCGCCGCCGCCGCGCCGCGCCCAGCACCCCCGACGGGCCCGAGTCGCCCGACTCGCCCGACTCCGAGCACGGCTCCATCATCATCTGTTGATTCCCTGGGGGCAAATCACGAAAGGTTAAATTGGGCTTGCATGAATCAAAGTTAACTATTAATCTATCAACTGCGTGGATTTTTCACCGGAAAATTTAATTCAAAATGACGTCACAGCTTTTGACTTACAACATTTTAAAATAGACTTCGGGTCTCCCATATCTATTAACGCGGAATCGGCAATAGCCGAGAAAATAGTTATTTGTGACACAAGGGAGCAAAATGGTGTAATATCGCGAGGGCGTACATTGAACCCAGAATGTAGCGAAGGATTCTACAATAGAATCTTGAGCGTAATGAGGGATTCAAGTGTTAACGCCCAAGATGAAAATAATTTTGCTCCCGAGTGGCTCATACAACTTTTCACACAGAGCATTAAGAAACTTGAAAAAAAAAACATTCCAAATATTATTAAAGAACAACCAGCATAGAAAATGGCGTGGCTTTACAATTATCAACTTCAAAAAATGGCATTTGCAATAAAACTCTTAGAAAAGCCTTGAACAGAAAAGTTGCACTTTACTCCCTCTCGTCAGGGAGGAAAAGTTACTTTAAAAAAGCTTTATCTCCACGGAACAAGAGCTAAAACGGCATGGTTCGGCTCGGATCGGCTCGGCCAACGCGTCGACGTCTTTTTCGCTCTTATTACGTGGACATAAGGCTTTTTTTTTATCAGCTATTGCCGATTCCGCGTCGAAAGATGTGGGTGTGAAAGTACCGAAACATTTGCCAAACAATATATTTTTATAATTTACTCAACATGGATTGGCGGAGGAAAAGGGAGGCTTTTGCCCAGTAGTGAGATAAATTACGGGCTACATAAAAAAAAATGCAACACAGCAGTAAACTGTATCAAAATGTATACAACTGTCAACCCAGATTTAACGATTTAATGTCTTAGCCCTCAGTGTGACGACAGTGTTAAAGTTTTGTGACCAAGTTAAATCTATAAATGAAAGCGAGTAACTTACGGTAGTGATAGCGGCCGCATTTGAGCCGCTTGCGGCGGGAGCCAGCGCGCGGCTCGCTGGGCTCGCGCGCGGCGGCCTCCTGCTCGTCGCCGCAGTCGCCGTCGCCCTCGCCGTCGCCGTCGTCGAGGCGGCGCGAGCAGCCCGCGCTCGTCGGGGACGACTCCGTCGACGGCGTCATGTCACCGATGCCTGACATTAACCATGGTTAAATGTTTGTGACGCAATGAGGGCTATCGCGTATGAATTCGCCGCTAGAGGCGCTAGTGTAGCGTGAGGTATCCGGAATGTCATATCTCATAGTTTTTGGGTGAGCTACGCGGGTTTATTTATGATTAGAATAATTTTGTGAATATTTTGCAATATCTGAAATTAATTATGGCAAATATGCGTTCCGGGACAATGAATGTCTGTGTTTTGAGGCAGTTTTGTCTTTCGGAAACCTTTGTCCTCCCTTTTTTCCGAACAAAACGGGGACTATGAAACACTGTGGCATGCTCGGTTTTTTTATGGTACGGTTTTAAGGTGTATTAAATATGATTTTTATCTAAACTTTGTTTTCACGCCCGTAATAACAGACTTTGAAAGCCATACTTATAAACCTCACGCAACAGTGCGCCATCTAGTGAGACAAAAAACGATAGCCCTCATTCACAGGAAACACCAGTAAGGACGTGGATTAACAGCCAGGACAGCACTTCAGGGTCTCGTGATCTCGTATTGTAGTATAGTGTTGCGTATTGAGAATCTGAAGGGCGCTGTTGTAAGCGGCTGTACGTGCAGCGTACGTGCGTGTGTACGGTCTTGGAAAATTTTGTCGATTTGTAGCACTTGTAATTTTTGTGGTTTTTTAATTCGACTGGATGGCGAACGAGCAAGTGGGTCTCCAGATGGTAAGAGATCACCACCGCCCATAGACACTTGCAACACCAGGGGGATTGCAGATGCGTTGCCAACTTAGAGGCCTAACTAAGGTGTGAGCTAACTTTGGGGCGGCAGACGTGAACTTGCCTTCGAAATCCAAAAGCTTAATGGTTACTTGACCTGAAATGTATATTTCAGAACCAAATTATTGTTATTATTATTTTAAAATTTATGACGGTGGAAGCATTCTACACTTCCACTGAACGTAGATATAGTTTAGATATAGTTAGTGTTTAGTTTTGTAACTAAGGGACCCCATACATCCCTGTATTTCTTTTATTATTATTTTTTTTTTTTTTTTCTTTAATTGTATAATATAGTTTTTAAGTATTTTATTTGTAATTATATTTTTATGAAAAAATGACTTTCTGCCAAGTTTCTTGCGGCGCATTCTTCTTGGCAATGATGGTCTTTCCGAAAGCGCTGGTAGTTTAAAAAAATGACGTGTAAAAGTGCCCATTGCGGCCTATTTACTGAATAAATCATTTGAATTTGAATTTTGAATAAGATGGGATAACTCAAGTGCCAGTAATTTCACCGGCTGTCTTACTCTCCACGCCGAAACACATCAGTGCAAGCACTACTGCTTCACGGCAGGATTAGCGAGCAAGATGGTGATAGCAATCCGGGCGGACCTTGCACAAGGTCCAACCACCTGCAAAACTTGTGGTACGGGGGGGGCTGGTGGTATATCGCGGTGGTACTGACCGCTGTCGAGCTTCTGCCGCGGCGGCTTGTCGGCGGCGGCGGGCGCCTCCTCCACGGAGTCGTCGGACTCGTCCTCGTCCTCCGCGTCCCAGTCCATCTCGCGCGACGTGGCCGCCTCGCCCGACCCCATCTGGACAACACACGATTATCAAATACTTACATATTCACACATAGCACTGATAAAAAATTCCGTCCCATGTCCGGTTTTAAAATAGGACGGAGAGGGACCCATCTATTCCCATGGGTGTCGTAAAAGACGACTGATGGTCGACCACCACCACACTGTTTTCCCAACAAAATCGTCGTGAAGGTTCACAACTGACCCTTATTCGACGACCACAGCCACAGAATGTAGCAACTTAAAAGAAGAACTAATAACAAAATAAATAGAAATGTCACGCGCCATGCGACTCCAAAGCCGATGGTTGGTCGGGTACTTCGGTGGACGCGTCTCGCGCGTATAGCTGCCAAAGGTGCAAATTTGGATCCCGTCCGGAACACCGGAACATCTTTTTTGTTTTTTAAAGTCTTAGGGGATGTTTCAACATCCATTGGTTAGTCTTAACTGACGGTTAAATGTGATGCCGTCTCCGTCTATTCGAACAAAACAAATAGTGACGGCATCACATTTAACCGCCAGTTCTAATCAATGGATGGTGATACAGCCCCTTAGAATTCGTTTATCAAGCGTTTGTTCAGTCAAGAGTTGCACCAAACAAAGTTGATGTTTGTCCACAATGGCCTCACCTTTCCGAGGTAGATCTCTACTTCGGCGGGCATGTCGTCCGGCCCGTCGGCGCGCGCGCCGCGCCCCCGCCCCCGCCGGGCCGACCACCGCGCCCCGCGGCGCCGCGCCTCCGACCCCGACCCCTCCTCATCCGGAGAGTCTGGAAGTGGAATTCGGTGTGTTACAAAATTCCCGTGGGAATTTCTAAAAGCTTTATTAACATAAAAAGAAATCACTTGTGCCATATTTATGTCTCTAAATTTAGCGGTTAAGATTTCATGATTCTATAAAAAAATAATTATCGGAATACGGGGATAAAAAGCAAAGTAAGTAGCCTAAATGCTCTTCCCAAAGTCTAGGTATTTGCTATGTACATACAATAGTATTTTATTTTATGCAACTGTATTATAAGTAAGGGCCATTGAGACACCGAGTGCGAGTTTATGAATTATGACACAAGGCAAAGCCTTTGCGATCACACAATGCACCTCATTGGATTACCGATAGCGATATCGTTATAGTTAGTAGCACATTGTACTACGCGAGCAGAAAAAATACAACCAAACTCGTTCAGCTGTTTTAGCTGAATAATTGACAAAGAAACACACACACATTATTTCCTTTTGTACAATAAAGAGTTTTACTAAAACAATACACTGACAACATTTTGATGGTTTGAATTGATACCTGGTTGCATGTCGAGCACGCCGCGCAGCTCGCGGTGCAGCAGGCTGCGCGTGCGCGTGCGCGTGCGCCGCGCCGCCTCGCGCCCGCGCGCCTCCGACTCCGACCCTACACAATACAATCCACTTGCTACACTACCACACTTCAACGTCAGCTCGAAGCTTAAGGTGCCATGCACAAGGCTTATTTTTAGGGTATTTTTTCTACACACATATCGCGGCGAACTCGTTGCGTGACCGATCATGCAAAATACGCTCGTTACTCGCAAGTGTGATAATGATAAGGGCCTTAGGCGCAATGAGGCGCTAGTGTAGCGTGAGGTCTCCGAAATGTCAAATCTCATAGTTTTTGGGTGAGCTACGCGGTTTATATATAATTAGAATAATTTTGTGAATATTTTGCATTACCTGAAATTAATTATGGCAATTATGCAATACGGAGCAATGAATGTCTGTGTTTTGAGACAGTTTTGTCTTTCGGAAACTTTTGTCCTCTCTTTTTTTCCGAACAAAACGGGGACTATGCAACACTGTGTCATGCTCGATATTTTTATGGTACGGTTTTAAGGTGTATTAAATATGATTTTAATCTAAACTTTGTTTTCACGCCCGTAATAACAGACTTTGAAAGCCATACTTAAAAACCTCACGCAACAGTGCGCCATCTAGTGAGACAAAAAACGATAGCCCTCATTGCACTGTCCTTGATGGTAGAGTACCGTCGCAAGCACTAATATCTGACACAAGAAAAGCGTGCATAAATACACGACTCTATCGTTCTATTTGTTGTTCTATTTCTTTGGCCGGTAGAACATGTCAGATAAATGCAATCTAAGGATCTTCAAGGCTAGATAAATAGGCTGTTACTGAACCGGTGAGATACACCTTTGGCCACATCAGTTGAGCTAGGGATCAATCAGTCAGTAAAAAAAATTTTTTTTTTTAACGCTCCTCTGTGGCAAGTATTAATGAAGAAGAAGTTACAGGCAACGATTAATGTTAATCATGGTTGCTGACGTGTAAGCGTTGGTTACCTGTGGAGGTCGCGTCCGAGTGTGAGTGGGGGTGGGGGACGGCCGGCGGCAGGCGCGGGCGGCAGTCCGCGGGCTGCGCGTCCTCCAGCCGCTCCGCCTGCGCCTCCAACGGCGCGCTGCGCTCCGCATCGCTCCCCGCCTCCCCTTCAGCCTACACAATACACTAATATTATGCTAAAGTTCACCCCTCTCTCAATTAATTATTATGCTAATTATCAGGGGCCGGACAAAAAGTGCGGATGACGTAAAAATGACGTAATCTTGCACACAAGATGATGTTTTTATTTAAACTTCCGTGTGACATGTAGTAACAAAGTAGCATTAATGAAGTAACAAAATAATCGTAAATAAATCAATGGAATTCAGTGAATAAAATAAATGTCATATCGTTTAATAAAGAGGTTGATAAATGATAAGTGATAATTGTTTATGAAAATCAAAAATACTATTTGAAATCATCCTTTAAGTGGTTTGACGTCATCGGCACTTTTTGTCCGACCCCTGCTAATTTATAGTTAAAATTTTTAACTTCCTTTTTAGTTAGTGAAAAATAAAAAAGGACATTGCCAAGCGCCAGCGAAGACTATCAAATCTGTGAAACAGTGCAAACAAATGCACCACTCGGAAATATCGGAGCAACTTGCGATTATTTTAATTCGTTCCCTCACGCCGCTCCGTACTTCAACTCGTGTTTACGTAATACGGTAGCCTCAGACACCGTAACAGACAAAGTAGCCAAATATATCGGACCATGTTCTAGGGTGTCGCTATGGTATACCTGGCACTGACTGTACCAGTAGCAGCGCAAGCGAGAACGCACGTATAGTATGGTTATTTGTCAACTTCTTCTCAGCAGAGGTTTTTCCGAACCGGTGGTAGATTTTTTTTTGACATTCATAAGTGCTTGTTATAGCCTAAATTGAATAAAGATATTTTGACTTTGACTTGACTTTGACTTTGACTTTGACTTTGACTTTGACTTTAACTTTCTTTTTTGCTTGCACTGGCATTGTCATCCAACCAATCTACTGTGCCATTAATTATTAAAGTTCCGTTCCTCCCTAAAGGGTTCCCCTCCTGCGGAGGTACGAGATATTTGCTGGTAATGCCTGGTCGCAGAGCACGAAGAATTTCGTACAATGACCTTTCACTATGTGTCTCTGCGGGTAAGTATTTGCCGTCGCGCTCGCACCGATGAATGTTTACGAATGCGACGTCAAATATTCACGCGCGAGTGACAAAGACAAGCAGTGCAGATCATTGCGCGAAATTCTTCGTGTTCCGCGAGCGTACTTCACCAGCTCGATTCTATGAGGTCACAGTTCTAACCTAACCTACTTTTTTGTTATCAATTCGTTTCTGTGTGGGCTTTTTCTTGGGAAGTACAAGCCAAGTACATTTTATGAGAAGCAATTATTCTGCCAAAAAAGTTTGTGCGATACGTGTTACCTAGGCGAGTTTCTGGCCAGCAAGATTATGCCAGATGAGGGGTACTCAAAACTGTTATTTTGTATTCGTCAAAATAGTATATTTTTGACTGGCACTCTGTAGTTTGTGGGTGCGCCTGACTAGGTGCTATTTGGTCGGGTAAGCGTTACCGGGGCGGCGGGGTGGTGGGGCTCGTCGTCGCTGGACAGCAGGTCAGGGCCGCTGCAGCGCAGCGCGCCGGCCACGCGGTTGGGCCCCATGCTCAGCACGAGGCTCAGCAACGCGTTCATCTCGCCCGCGCCGCTGCGCCGGTCCAGGTCGTGCAGCGCGTTCAGACCCTCTGCGGGTTTAAGCAACCGATACAGGAACGTATAAAATTAACTACACTATTATTACCTCACTTCTTTACTACAACTTACAAACCGTGCACCACAGAAAAACCTTTTTTATCTCCGGGTCAAAGGTAGGCAAGAACTGACCCAAGATCGTAAAGCATAGCGTAATCTCGAGGCTAAGACTCACATCGGATAGTAATTAAGCGGCACCTGGATAGTAAGTACGTAAGTTGTTTGTATGTAACTGACCAACGTCGCTCTCGTCCTCGATGGGTATGCAGATGCGGCGCGGGCAGGGCTTCTTGGCGGGCGGCGGGCGCGGCGGCGGCGCGCGCAGCTCGGGGTGGCGCGCACACAGCGCGCCGCGCAGCGCCCCGCGCACCGCGCCGCGCGCCAGCGCCTGCAGCCGCGGAGGCGTCTGCGCGTCTGCAACACGACACCTCACTTCACCTTCCATCACATCACAAGTGGGGGTGGTGTTTTTTTTCTCGACTAACCCTATAGTGTGGGGTATCGTTAGATAGGTATTTTAAAACCATTGGGGGTTGCTTTAATATTTTTTTGATTCAGTGATCTGTTTGCGAAATATTCAACTCTAAAATAGTCTAAAATAGTCTAAAATAGTCCCCCCCGCTCTAAAATATAAACTGTTGGGTGGAAATTATAAAAAAAATGAAGTATATCAAATTTAGAAGGAAAATTATAACGGGTAAGATTATGATTGTTTTTTTTTGAGTCTTTTTGTATTTTTTATTTCAACTCCAAATTTGTTACTTTTACGGGTATCCCGTGAAACCATATCGAAAATACAAACTGTGACATGGATGCACAGAAAAAGAGACCAGCGCTGGGAATCGAACCCAGGTCCTCAGCAATCCGTGCTGCGTGCTATAACCCCTACACCACCGCTGGACAGGAATCTAGACACGATTTTTTCCTATGCATACATATGCATGCATATGCGCAGCGTGAACATTCTGGCTTCGACAATATGCCCATTTGCCCAATATAGTCTAAACAAGCAAACTTGTAGGTACAATTCAATCTTAAATTTTTTACATTACAGACAAAGTAAAAGTGGCGCCTTGTTTTATTAATTGTTACGATCTTTGTTTCGCGTGAGTCTTGGGACCACTGTTAGATTACACATCTGTAAGAATATGATTGGCAAATGATGATGTGTTGAATTTGAACTAAGAGTAGAGTTAGAAACCATTTATTTTGTCATTTAATTAAATGTTAAACAAATAGTATTTTTTGATCCAGGTGCTGCTTTATGGCACACAGACGTAGCGGATTACTTACGCATGTATACTGTAAGCTAGAAACACAATGATGCCGGTGGCCGAGCGGTGCGGCGCGGCGCGGAGGCGGTACCGGTTGTAATATTCGAGTTAAAATGAAAGAGGCCACACAGAATACCACGCGGGAAATAAGCGTGGCGCCCCACCACCGCTCTCTGTGTGTTTCAAGCTGTAATGTGTTTTGGAAGATACCTACTTATAAATGCAACAGTCACTGTTTACGCATTAAAAGCGGCGATATTGGTTTTAAAAGAAATAAAAGATTTCCATTTTACTTTCGTGTATTTATATCAGACGTCTTTAGCCGTTACCCAATTTCAAGTTTCCCCCTGAGCCTGAGCTAAACTTACCTAAATGAACAAGTTCAGCTGCCTCCTGTTGATCCGGGATCCTCAGCGAGGCAAAGGTAACATTGAGTAGGTTTTTTGAGGTCCACTCGGCGTCGCCGACGCGCTTCACTTGCACCAGGTTGTCGTTGAGCGGCATCACCAGGATGCCTCCGATCTGGACCACACACGCCGGTCAGCCTCACCAGCGCGCGTGACGCACCGCGTCAACCGGTGACAGTGCGTCACGCGCGCTGGCTCGTTCAAGTACAAAATCGTTTATAGCGACATATCGGGTGTAAGTAAAGCAAAGTTTAGACTTGCATGTAAAATTGTGCAAGTTGCATTCCATTGCGGGGCTGTAAAGCAAACGAGTTTGTAGTGGTCAATCGAGCGCCGCAATGTAATGCAACTTGCAAATCTAAACTGTGCTTAACCAAATAATCAATTCCTCATTGGACATATTCTTGTTTCGGCACATTCCTGTTTGGACGTATTCCGTTTTCGGCACATTTTTGTTTCGGCACATGCCGTTTTCGGCATAAATCATTCATTATATACAACAAAATCCTAGGTATCGTTATTTTTTATTTACAAGAAATACAAATATTATACAATATTATTACATAACATGGCTCCCTGTATTACAATGTTGTGGTTTCTCTATATCTGTTTTGCGTTCTCTGTATGATTGTTAACCTGGTTTTGTCTTCTTAATGTTTATTCCTTTGTTTTTATCAAAAACGTGTATAGAGCCATGTTATTTTGTTATGACGATTAAAGTTTCTATCTATCTATCTATCTATCTAATAAATAGCATGCAAGAACGAAATACTGAAGCATATGAATTTTGGTTCTTGATTAGTTAGTTGCCCGATTATTTTAAGTAATCAGTGTAGGTACTGTTTGATTTTTGTCTTTTATTCTAATTGTCTAATTGATTTAAGTAAAATATTTTATTAAAAAATATTATATTATTTTATTACGCAAGCAAAGTCACAACAACTATTACATAGCATAATATTTATTTAATAAAATGTGTTGAAGGAATATGCCGAAAACGGAATATTTATGTCTAAACAGGAATGTGCCGAAACAAGAATACTATACTTTGTCTATGATATGTCCAATCAGGAATACGACGGAATACGAAAAAGGAATCAATCAAATAATCTAACCAACTTACAGTAGAACAACACCCGATATTGCCATTTCAAAGTTCATTAACTCGAAAACGGTTACCTAAGCTATAAACTAAGAATTACCGCAAGGAAGCACGCTTAAAAAAACGTAACGAAAGCGGTCCATTTGTTTGAGGCTACAATCGCACAGACAGACAAGCATTGGTGACAAACCTATAACACCCCTCTTTTTGCGTCAGGGGTTAAAAAGTCCCATACCAATCTTGTACATTTAACTAACAACCAAACATCCAAACCATTTTCCACACCAACCCAGACCAAATATTGCGAGAGCAAATATTTAATCAAAATGATAAGTTGAAATATTGGTAATTCATTAAGGTTAGATCTATCATTGTCAACATCCCATATAAAGTATGCTTAGTCTAATTATTGTAATTAACTAACATAGATTATATATCTAAGTTAACTAATTATTCATTAGTCAATTACAAAGTGACTCTGTTGTTTTTAAATCGGTTCAGTCAGTAGACTCTACAGATATCTGTTTTGTGCTTTAAACAAATGTTAAATTTTAATCACACTAAAGAGCCAAGCTATTATTATTCTAAAGAAGCATGTACAACCAACGAGAAACACAACATGAAGCAAAATCAGTTTCCAATCAGTCATATTTAAGGTGCAACGGACAATGAGAGCTCATAGCAGAGAGCCTTACCTTAATGTGTCGCCTCTAACATCATTAATTTAAAATCTATGCAGATGTTTGTTTGCAGGCTAAAAAACAAGGTACATGGCTGCTTGAAATTTACTGTCAAAACAATTAAGCATATTGCATTTGTAATTAAACTAATGAATGAAACAAGAAAAACTAGAAATTTTATGTCATTTACAAATTAACAATCTCCTTACATTCAATATATATATTAACAACAACATTTAATCCATGGTCGCAAGTGAGTGCAACAAGAGCGGAATTTGATACTTACATATTTATGTAGACATCCTACAACTATAGTACCTTAATGAGTTGTTTGAAATAATTTTCATACTCCTCCGGGCAGGCAGCACCACAGTACACGCGGTCATACGGCGCCTGCAGCGGTGCGAGGCACAACGCATTACCTGCCAACATAGATCAGTCAGACATCATCATCAGCTGATGCTGGGGAGCCATCTGCTATCTTTTATTACCATTTGAGATGAAGTAGACTAGAAAGTATGATTTTAATTTCTCATAATCTAAGACTAAACACTGTATCAATGTAAAAGTATCATAGCAAATATAGCTAAGTAAATAGATATTTACAAATATCAACCCACCGTTATAAAATCTTGGTTCACAGAAGTCAAATTCATCCAAAACAGGGGAATTCTCTATGAATTGCCCAAGTCGTTTGGTAGCATATTCTACTACTGCCGAGTGTACTTCCACTCCATCGCTGATGCCGCCTGAGCCCAGAATCAACCCCACCAGGGTGCTCAAATAGCCTGTCCCCGAGCCAACATTCAGGAATGATAGCCCTGGAGATAGCTCCAGCGCTTCCATCACTTCGCTGTTGACATAAAATAAAGTAATGTTAATTTGTAAATTGGTAACATGAAGGTAGTTTAAAGGTGTAAAGAGAAGTGAATATGAAGTTTTAAAAAGTTGTGCAGTCTTTACTTTTTGTTTGCAATGATCTCATAATTTTTCAATGACTTTTACACATTTCTCTTCTTAATTCATCCTGTTACATGCCTGCATGCAAGATTAAGTTGAACAAAATACAAAGTACATCCAGCATAATAATTAATAACTATGTTAACATTCCATTCAAGCTAAGTATGGTACAAAAAGCAGCAATAAAGTTTTCCAGTAATGACAAACAAGTGATTATCATTAGTGATTAACAAAGGCCAGATGTTTACATTCACTTTCGGATGGGAGTCGGCGGTTACCTGTAGATGCAGGGTGCGGACAGGTGCAGCGGGCCGTGGCGCCAGGCCACGTCCTTGTAGGCCTGGTCGCGCGCCTCGCGCGTCATGTAGTCTGCGCGGTCCAGCGCGCGGAACACGCGCTCCACATCGCGGCTCCGGATGTAGTTGCCGCCCACCAGATTGTCGATCAGCTCGCCGTTGTCCCTCCCAGAGCTCACGGCGCCACCCATATTGTTTATTTTCTCCGGCCCTCGTTTCACTCCTGGCTCCTCAGCTGATAAAAACTGTGACGTCACACTTGTTTTTCAACATAATTTGTCCACAAATCGTCACATTCGCTCCGTTTGAACGATTATAATTCACCAAGTATGAATAGGAGAAAATAGACAGACTTTTATATCCAGAAATCGCGATTAAATTTCGTTATTTTCGTCACAGAAGCAACTGAGCAGCTAGCTAGCTCACATGAAGGAAAATAATAGGTATTTTTATTTTTGTTTTCTCTTGGCTGTCAAAGCCAGCTTGGTCGTGATTGGTTTAGATAAGAATGGGGCAGAGTGTTCACCAATCAAATTGCATCACAAATAAAATCGAGAATTTTGACTGTGATATCGATTTATCTGTTTGTAAACAGTGTTTTGTTCACTACTTTTAATTTGAATCTATTTAAATAATTTATTACAAGATTATTTTAATTCATCAGTTTCCGATTCAATTTTATTACCATTACCATTCGTGCAAACAAGGTGCCTACGTGGAATTTGAATCAAATGATCAAAATGACGTTGTTATTGTAATCTGTTGCAATAGTCTGCAATCTATAATCTATGGTAAACTTTGACAGTTCTGATCAATCAAAAGTCATCAAACGAACCACGGGATAGGATGATGTGATTTGTTTTTCTTAATTTTTGTGTATTTCCCCTTAACGTCCTAAAATTTCTCAGTATAAGGAGTTTGCCAACGATTCGCACAAGTGAGCATTCAGCCGTAATCGAGTTTCGTAATAGAATTATTGTCACGTCATAGTGGGACGTCACGACGACGTCCGCCCGTGATAAGCGTCTCGCGGTTTGATGTTCTCGAAGTGAAACGGTGGGGTGTTTGGGTTCTGCAGCTAGTGGTGAGCGATGGCGGAGACGAGCGAGGCAGCGGCGAGCGCTTCGGCGCCGGGCGGCGACGCCAACGGCGAGGACGACAAGCGGGACGAGCGTATGCTGGAATGTAACATCTGCTTAGACACGGCACGGGACGCTGTCGTCTCCTTGTGCGGACACCTCTTCTGGTGAGCGCTCCGCTTGCGTAACTCTGTAACCCACGGTGGCACTTACCTGCTATTGCTAAAGTAAATGTCTCAACAACAAGGTCATGTCTAGTATGCTAATGAAGACAAGTTCTTGTCTTTTGTAAGCTCGTAAAATTACTAACATAACATGTTGTTTTAACTACAAGTAAAACAATTTAACATTCTGGATAATACACATTTCAAATATTTTATATTAGTTGTGAAACAACATACCTATAATAAAATTGTCCATTATCATTCTTATTGTGAAGGTTGTGCTGTAAGTGAAAGTGTGTGTGTTGTGTGTGTGTGTGTGTGTGTGTGTGTGTGTGTGTGTGTGTGTGTGTGCGTAAATAATTGATTGATTCATATGTTACTTTACAGAGGTCCATTTCAATTAAATACAATCCATTTGTCTTGAATTGCTGTTTTGAATGAGGCAGATATAGTGCTATTTAATGTGCACTTGAAATGGGTATTTATCAAAAAAAAAAACTAAGAAGATAGCATTTTTCTAGCCAAAACATTTAAAGCTAGAGTTTGGCCAGCTAGCTAGTCTTGGCAGAAGCAATGTAAAGCAAACATCATTCTGGCAACACCAAAAATCACTTTTGGGCTTTAATTTTCTTAAATAAGTTTTTCAATATGTTTTTTTTTTTTATCTTATAATTTAGTGAAAGTTTAGTACACCAAATGTAACTATGTCAGCCTCATGGGGACTTTTAGATCATAGATACATGTTACAATCTCCCTTCTACTGAAATCTAATCTCTGGATGCAAAAGCTAATATTATGGCTCAGATCATTCTGAATTAATTAGAATCAATGATTTTAACAAAAAAAAAACATGCTGTCACTTTCCATTTATTATCATATCATCTAGTTTAATTTCATACATGCTGGCGAGTTTAGCATGCCAGTATTTTTTTTAATTGTCAGTATCTAGGGCAATTTACCTTTTGATATGTAAATAATGGAGACATAACAGATATTTTTGAGAAAAAAGGGATGTAGTTCATGGAATGTATTGGTTGCAGCTGGCCGTGCTTGCACCAGTGGCTGGAGACGAGGCCGAGCCGGCAGGTGTGTCCGGTGTGCAAGGCAGCCATCAGCCGGGACAAGGTCATCCCGCTGTACGGCCGGGGGAACACTAAGCAGGAAGACCCTAGAAATAAGGTAACTTCAACTTTTTAGTTTATGGCAACCTTTCTCTTTAGGTTAACAACCACCACTGCCAATGGCTCCTGATAGCAGCAAATAAGTGTTTTATTCTTACAAAAAATACAAATTCCATGTACAGTAGATCCCAAACTATTTAGGCTGAGCCTGTATCTTGGGACCAGAATGTATGTTTGTTTTTACAAGACTAACAAGAAGGAGAATAGGAAGAATAAAGCAATTATGAAATACAATCTGTTAGAAACATTGTTATTGTTTTTTAACAGAGGCCATTCTTTCCCTTATAGTTCATTTATACTTTAGTTTCTACTAGTTCATTGAATGTTATGTGACTGAGTAGTAATGTGTATAAGTAATATTTTGAACATCAATAGAATTTAACTACAGTTGAATTGAATTGCAAAATATAAACTGCTTTGATTTTTTTAAATTCTTATTACCTACTTTTTTTTGCCATTGTGCTTTTTATTTTTTTAGATTTTTATCTGTATAACAAGTTACTACATTTTACTTCCAGGTGCCACCACGGCCCGCAGGGCAACGCACGGAACCTGAGAACAACAGTGGATTCCCTGGCTTTGGCTTTGGCGAAGGTTTCCACATGTCTTTCGGCATAGGAGCATTTCCGTTTGGTGTGTTCACCTCAACATTCAACTTTGGAGACCCAAGGCCTAGTGCTGGTAAGATGGATGTACTTTCAAAGTTTTATAATTTCATCTCTGTTGCAAGTAATAACAATTTGATGGAAATTATTTACAGGTTCACAATTAACATTGGTACTGTCACCACCACCAATATCTGACACATCAAAGTGTGCATAAATATCTGATACAACTCCATTTCTTTCCAGTTCCGGACATATCCCAAAAAACAAATTCTTGCACATGATGAGAGTTAAACCTTCACCTCTGCGTGAGATTTGCCAGAGGGTAGAAGACTTGTCCCATTTGTTGTTGGAATGTGTTTTTAACTCAGACTTGTGGAGAAGAGTTCTCGGGGGTTTGGGCCCCATACACAATGGCCAGGTCAATAGTTGGCTCTCAGAGCCAGCACCTGACAAAGCCATTTGCATGTACCACCTTTTTAATATGTCCCTTGTGTAGGGAAAATGAGCGAGCACCCATGAGGCTGACATGATCACCTGGAGTGTTCAAAGCCTTAACAAAAATAAGAAAAATGTAAACTCCATTTCTAAGACCTGACCTGAGAAGTAAGATGTGTGTGTCTGATATTTTTGCACACTCTACTGTGGCAGATATTAATGCAGGTGACTGACTTTCATTGTTCTAATCATGATTGGTCCTCACAGTGCAACACTGCGGGGTTCTGAGTTGAAATTAAGATTTCTATTATGATATATGAACTTGATTTTACTCCCGAATGACTGAACCGAATTTACCTTTTAAATTTATACAAAATTTTCAGAATTAATAATACAATATTAGGAAAATATAATTGGTACATCACTGCTTACGCCTTTCCAACCAGTTTGGGAGACTTGCCTTACGATATTTGCCCACGACACGCCACTATTGGCATATATATGTAAGCGATCAAGATTTTCGGATGGCTAATCGGGTTCTTTGGTGGTCCAGTTGGTGGGGCCCCTTACGGAGTTGTAGCTCAGGAGGTACTGGTTCGAAACCTGTCCAGAGCCTTGAGAATCTTTTACTCGCATACTGTTTATTTATTATAGGTTGGTGAAACATACATTATGCCTTAAAATTTTCTTGTTTGTGTTACTTCTTTCTAAGGGATGACTAAATAAATTTTAAATAACATGAACTTTGTCAAAAATACTTTGACTTTGCTTTTGGCAGCCCCCCGCGGCACGGCGCAGTACGAAGAGGAGCAGTTCCTCTCCAAGATATTCCTGTGGGTGGCGATCCTGTTCGTGCTGTGGCTAATCTTCGCCTGACCGGCCCCCCGCCCCCCGCCCCGCGCCCTCGCGCCTAGCCCCTGCGCCCGCCGCCCGCTGACCCACTACTAGCTACTGAAGGCCGACATAGATAAAAAAAAATGTCACTGCTTTTTAATTCGTCATATTTTCTATAATAGGTATTTGGTAAAAAAAAGATGGAGGGAAACAATACAAATCTATGAAGATATGCTTTTTGTTTCAAAAATAAGGAGATCTTAACGTCTTATAATAAACCCTATCACTTGTTTCACAGTTTTCTATTAACACAAATTGTAACAAATGAAGGTTGTCGCGTTATTAGTTCTTCCGCGTTGATAAAGCATTGAAATAATGGCTCAACATCACGCTTGTAAGATACCTGATGCGGATCGTATATTTAACAATCTGCAAACAGAAGAACAGCTGACCATGCAAAATCTGCTATTGTGCATTTTACTGTAGTAAAACTGCCTATTTCAATGCTTTATTTTGGAGCGAGCTAGTGAAAATCCAGTTATTTTTCTACTTAAACGCTTAGGAAAACTGATTTAGGACAAAGTTTTTCGTTCTCTTAAAATAGTCTATGCCGGCCTAACGCAGTATTAACGCCATACGCGCAGAATCCAAAATATCTATGAGGCCTGTGAAGCTTTTTCGCTCTTGAAACTATTAAAAAAATGAGTGAGGGGCAGTCCTATTCTACACTCATTCTAAATCGAGCTGAAGTTTATGCAACGGAGTCCGTGCGTTAGATAAGATAAGATACAAATCAAATCATGTTCATCGCATGACATATTCGATGACAACTTTAATAACCAAGTACTATAAAGTTATAAAATATTTCTGTACAAAAAAGACACTACTTAAATTGAAATCAGTAAACAACTTAACTGTTTTTAAAAACGGGACTCATGTTTCGGACTGCCCCTAACTCCAAACACTATACTTGTTCACGCTATGTGCCGTGGTGCGAGTAATTCAGAAACTACTGATTGTTAGAAAAGAGAATGAACGCGAGTATTAATTAATAGTCGTTATTGGTCGGGAGATACTGCCAGAAGGGAGAACTCTCGTCGACTGTAATTTTGCATTTCGGTCTTGGTAGTTTTATTACAAAGCAGTGTGTGAATTGAATCATTCCTTTCATGTATCGATCGTTATTGAAGTCATTTCGTGCGGAACGCCAATATCACTCGCAAATTGGAATTCGCAGGGGCCTTTATGTACAGTTGCATTGAAACGATGTCCTAATGTAGCGTTAGGTCAATAGAATTAAGTGGTTTATCATAGTTTTACCCTGGGTTTTCAACAAATGTACTCAAAGCAGCATTTGACTAGATTTTACTTTTCGTTGTGGAAGTCTCCGTATCTCCGGAAGACTCAGTACCTCTGGTGTTCCCGCTTGTTGCATACAGTAATATAAGAGAATATATATCATATTGCGTACACGAAGAGACCATGAACCTTCTTTGTTAGATATTGTTTATGTTAATATTCCTGTAAGTTAAGTGTATATAATGGTTATAATATTTTAAAGATGTGAAGGCAGGGAAATTTTATTGTTTAATGTAATTTATAAAAATAAATTTAATTAATGAAAGTTTTTATTGTTTTCTACTAGGGATCACGAGTGTTCAAATAAAAGACTTAAATTCAATGTCAAATTGTCAAGTTTATTCTGTGCATACCGAGTTAAACAAAAAATATGAACATGAATGAAGAAATCTGTTTATTCTGACTGTGCTATGAACATGATAATTATAAAACAGAAATTATGCCACAATATTGAAAGTATATAACTAATATGCTTACAATACAATACTTAAAAGGCTGACCAGCTGTGTGCGGAAATAAACACCAATAAGGTAACTTCATATCATAGCCCCGCCCAGCGCAGCTTTCCTGTTGGTGTATTTCTTCATCGCACACTGCTTGCGTCACACAGCTCTGGTGGATGCACAACCTAATACTATGTATACTTAAAATAATCTAGCTAAATAAATCGTCACCTTTTATTAAAATTTAATATAGAGTTAGCAAGAAGTATGTGAAAAAATGGAGGACGCATGTCATGCCTCCAGTAAAACGGCGACAATTCATTTCATTTGGCAATAAAGCGTAATGTCGCTAAAACGTTTTTTTTTTGCGTATTCAAAGCTGAAAGTTTGATTGAAGGATCTTTTAACAGATTGCATAATCAAGAGCGGATTATTCGTAATTCCCATAGGATAGTGAACTAACATATTCTTTGTCCTTTGTAAGACGGCATAAAATAACTATTCAAAAATTATCAAACAATACTTCCAGCCCATTTTTGAACAGGTAACCTAATAAAAAACTCAGCCAGCATATTCCATTCAAACACTCTTCATTATGATATACAGAATCGGAATATGCAAATATATTTTCACTTTTACTAGAAGTTTCTTAATAGTTTACACTAACATGTCGTAATTTAGCACTTGTTTGTTTCGTCTAACAAGGCCTAACAAGTCTAGCGCGCTATATCCATCCACATCTTGTCGCATGCCTTGGACTCCCATAGGCCTTCTTTACTTTTACATCTTTTGTATCATGTCTGTCTAGGAACCGAACGCGTTTGAGAGAATGCTACTGAATCTCTAGACATATTTAATGCGTGCAGATTTAATTAATTATGATTAGAATAATTTTGAAAAGGATGAGTTTTTTTTAGAATGATTCAGATAAAACCAAATGCCTTCTAAAGACATTTATTTAGTTAACTTTTGTTTTTTTTTTTATACGACTGGATGGCAAACGAGCAAGTGGGTCTCCAGATGGTAAGAGATCACCACTGCCCATAGACACTTGCAACACCAGGGGGATTGCAGATGCATTGCCAACTTAGAGGCCTAAGATGGGATGCCTCAAGTGCCAGTAATTTCACCGGCTGTCTTCCTCTACACGCCGAAACACAACAGTGCAAGCACTGCTGTTTCACGGCAGGATTAGCGAGCAAGATGGTGGTAGCAATCCGGGCGGACCTTGCACAAGGTCCCAACCACCTGCAAAACTTAAATCATTAATCAAAATTAAAAGTAACGACGCGTCCTTTAGCTTACGGAGAATTCATTAAAAAACAATCTCGAGCGACTAGCTTACTCTATGCCGTAGAGTTTGAGCGTGCGGTCCATACTGGTGGAAGCGAGGCACTGCGCGTGGCGTCCGAAACGAACGCCGGTCGCGGACGCGGTGTGCTCGTTGAACACCTTCAACTCTTGCCACTGCCTGCAGAGATACACACGCACGTCCGTACCGGCCACAGCCAGGTACGTTCCACTCTGATCGAAGCACAGCTCCTTGATGGCATAACCCTCGTCCAGCTGTATAGTCTTGAAGTTCTTCAGCTTTCGCAGATCCCAGAGCTTGACGCAAGCGTCTTCGGCAGCCGTGGCCAGGTAGTAGCCGTTTTCGGAGAAGGAGATGGAGGTGACGGGCCCGACGTGCCCGGGGAAGTTGGCGACGTTGCTCTGCTCCTTCAAGTCCCAGATCTTGACCTGGGAGTTCTCGGTGCCGGTGCCGAAGATCAGCCCGTCGGGATGGAACTGCGCCGTTGTGAGGCTCACGCCGGAAGAGTCGCTCACCTTTAAAAGTAAAGTTATGGTTTAAACTGGTTGCCCGTAACTCCCACGATGTCGTCAGTCCACGTAGTGGGAGGCCTGCCAACTCGCCACTCGAGGACTTCTCCCCCAACAGTTATCTGTTCTTCGAGCAATGTGGCCCACCCACTGCCATTTCATCTTGCATATTTTTCAAGCGATGTCGGTGACTTTAGTTAACAAAACAAACATGAAAGATTAGTCGAACAGTAACGATTACCTTGGTGAGCAGCGCGCCGGTACGTATGTCGGAGAAGGCCCAGTGCTGGTCGGTGGAGGTGGACAGCACGTAGTCGCCCGTGGGGTGCAGCGACAGCCCTGTCACCGGTCCCTCGTGCGAGCGAAGCACCGCCGACGTCGCCGACCTACCCCGCCCGACGTTACAACAAACAAGAGTTAGCCCACGTACACACTATGCGGCTAACCACGCGGTTAGCGCCGTTAGGCAGCGGTCTTCAAAGTATCGCTTGAGAGAGACGACGTGGTTAGCCGAGTGTGTACGTGGACTCAAGATACAGATTCATAATATTAGTAGTTTGCGGTTGCTCGTTTGCTAAACGGTAAGCATGACTTCGGAATCCAAAAACTTAACAAATATTAATAAATCATAACTTGATATTTCTAGAATGATAATAAGTACTCGTAATTGTCACTTTGGGAGACTTTTTTAACTCTCCATTTTTTTTGTTTTGATGTTAATTTAGAACTATTTTAAGGTAGAACAATGGTGATCTAAAATTACGACAACCATTTTACCCATGTAATTTACATTTTTAGGGTTCCGGAGCCAAAATGGCAAAAACGGAACCCTTATAGTTTCGCCATGTCTGTCTGTCTGTCTGTCCGCGGCTTTTCTCAGGTACTATCAATGCTAAAAAGCTGTAATTTTGCACGGATTTTTTTAGGGTACCTCCCATAGACGTAAAGTGGGGGGTATTTTTTTTTCTCATCCAACCCTTGTGTGTGTGTGGGGTATCGTTGGATTGGTCTTTTAAATAAAACCATTAGGGTTTGCTAAGACGATTTTTCGATTCAGTGATTTGTTTGCGAAATATTCAAGTTTAAAGTGCAAATTTTCATTAAAATTTAGCGTCCCTCCCCCCCCCCCCTCTAAACTCTAAACCAGT
The DNA here is from genome assembly GCF_025370935.1 of Choristoneura fumiferana. Lineage (NCBI taxonomy): Eukaryota > Metazoa > Arthropoda > Insecta > Lepidoptera > Tortricidae > Choristoneura > Choristoneura fumiferana. Next base: position 21,696,114 of record NC_133476.1, on the reverse strand, counting down.
GGGTGGAAAAATTTTAAAAAATTCAGGATGGTAGTAAGTATATCAAACTTTCACGGAAAACTATAACAGCTAAGTTTGTTCGAGAATTATTAGTAGTTTATGAGTAAATAGCAGCCTAAGGTATAAAATATACCTAAACTTGGAAGATTCCGTATAAAATACGAAATCCTTAGAAAAATATTACTTAATTTTTTCGTAATGGCTACGGAACTCTATTTTGGGCGTGTCCGACACGCTCTTGGCCGGTTTTTTTATCTATAAATTTCTTATTTACTTTGTTCTGCTAGTTTTAGCAGCAGTTGTAATGTAATCAATCTGTACTAGCTTTAAGGCTCTACATGGTGTGTAATTATGTTTCTACCCTACTAAGATACGTACGTCGGTACATTCCAAACACGAATAGTGTGATCCGGTGACGCGGTGATGACGGTATCCTCGTCGGGGTGGTAGATGACGCGCGTGACCTTCTTCGTGTGGCCTTTGAGGATGGCCACAACCTGTTCCGTGTCCTTGTTGAACACTGTGGCGTTCCGGTCGTTGCCTCCAGTCAGGATGCGGCTGTGATCCGAAGGATTGATGTCCAGCGCCAGGATGCCCGGCACGCTGGCAGAGTGGAGACCCTGGAGGGAGAAGAAGGTTTAGTGTTACGATCAAACAACAATGGATATACTATTTGTCAAAAAGTACAGCGAAAAAGTAAAAGTGATCTTTAGGCAATATATAGCATAAGTTTCAAAATTGATTTACACAATCTTGGAGTTAAAAAGAGTAAAAATTGGTATTAATGTCTGCTGTCACGCATTCAGCAGTAATTATCTGTTTTTTTGTTAACTTTGGCAAAATCAGACTATTAATATCAGCAGTAAGTTTGATTGTTAATCCCCGACGCAAACAGAAGGGAATAATTTTGACGTGTCTCGTGTCTGTCTTTTGATTTTGACGTGTCTTTTTTTAAATTAAAATACGTACAGGATGCGAGGCGAGCGTGAGGAAAGCGCGAATCTGGTCGGGCCCGACGAGCCCCTCGGGCACGGTGCGTCCGCGCCGCTTGCGCTCCTGCGTGAGCGCCGTGGCGCGCTCCTGCAGCCGCGCCACCACCTCCGCCGACATGCCGATGGGCGCCGCGCCGCCGCCCGCCGCCGCCGCCTCCGCCTGCAATGTAAAACTCACACGTACTGACACTGGAGAGAGATCACTCTATTTTGGTGTCCCCAATATACAAGGTACACAAAAACACAACAGAATACCATCGGCCAATCAGAAAATGTTTCTCGTTTTTAGAATATGTCAGTACCGGATGATGGGGCTGCGGCTGCGCGACTCCGGCCTGCGGCTTGAGCGTGGCGAGCGCCTCGCGCGCCGCCGTCACCTCCTTGGTGAGGCGCGCGATGACGCGACACGCCGCGTCGTGCTGGTACAGCGCGTGGCTCAACTCCTGAACAAATTACGGTTTTTTTCTTTATGAAAAATAATGGCAAACTAGCAAGTGTAGTATTCGAAATTACAAACAACAAATTCATTCATACATATTGTTGTCACATTTTGGCACAAGAAGGTCTAAAAGCGGGTTTGATGTCTCTCTATCACATATGTATATCAATATCACTTACTGTTTGTTTTACATTTTGATCTTTAAATTAACTGTGAACTCAATATTTATTATTTTTTATTTTGCCAAAAATATAATTAATATCAGATATTTTTTATCAATGAACTGAATTTAATGGATATTAGTAAAAACTTTTACTGTTTATCTCGATGTGTGCAAACAATGACTTACCTGTCTAGCAGTCTGGAGTTGCTGTCTCTGGGTGAATGTGTGTAGCATGAGGGCATCCCACTCGTCCTGCATACTCTTCAGAGTGGCTGGGATGGATGTGGCACTCGGAGGCTTTGGCTTTACTATAGCAGGGGCTGCCAACAATTACTTTGTTAAACAAATAGGTACCCCTCACTTTGGTGAATAATAAAACATAGTTCAAACAGAATGAACATAATAATATACTGAGCAGCAATAAATCTGGCCCTCAAATGTATGTAGTAATAGCTAATTTTGTATGGAGATTGGGCCAAATTTTCTGCTGCTGAGTATACCTTAGAACTAAATATCCATAATAAATAAATAAATATCACGGTACAATTCACACCAATTAACCTAGTCCCAAAGTAAGCTTAACAAAGCTTGTGTTATGGGTACTAAGCAACAGATAAATATAATTATATAGATAGATACATACTTAAATACATATTAAACACCCAAGACCCAAGAACAAACATTTGTATTTTTCATACAAATATCTGCCCCGACACGGGAATCGAACCTGGGACCTTTTTGTTGAACCGGGATTACTTTTGACAACCAGATGGCCTAGCGGTTAGAGAACCTGACTAGGCCATCTGGTCATCAAAAATAATAACAAAAAAATGCCAAATAATGAATAGTTAAGTCACGCGCCACTGTGGTGTGTGGGGTGTCCCACAGGTTACATATACCAGTTTTATTGATTTATACAACTTAAACGCATATTGCAGTTAGTTTAGTAGCAAAGCATTGCCCGTCTCATGGACTTCTATCAGTACTAGCTCTAAACAGGTTTTTCATTTCAGCATCAATCCTTTACCGAAAAAATATAATGTTGTTGTTAAATAGATATGAACTTACTTTTGATTTCAATCAAGTCTTCAATGTGCAGCTCCTTGCCACTGATGGGATCAACGCCATTTTCGATGATGTATTTTTCGATAATGCGCCGCTCAAATACGGCACCCGACGATGGTGACACCACCGGCACCTCGGGCACCTCATTTGATACTAAAACCGAAAGTTAGGTTATTACACGCATAGAAATCAAATTCTACTCATCATAAACAATAAAAAGATCGTGAAAACAATAAATGTATCGTTTATGTCGCACAACAATAGTAAACTCGCGTTGCAATCAAGAAACGAAAATTATAAAGCGTCGACCGGTACAATTTGTCGGCGGATTCGATTGTAACGCTGGTGGTTATACACTTACTTGCACAATATAAAGCCATTGTTATTTTGCTTTAGGCTCCACAACTACACAAAATCAAAAAGTAATGATAAATCCAGAATTATTTTCACGTTTTTCACTGTCGCATTCGCTTCCCTCTACTTTTGACAGCTAACAAACCACAGACAGACTACTTAGAGATACAAAAAAAATGCGTGGAGCAATACCATAGATAAGCCTACGGAATTTAGGTCAAGGTCTAAACGGAAAAAAGAGTGTCTCAAACGACTAAAGCTTGCCATTCAAATTGTCCGTACTGTACTGGGCCAATTTTTATTTTGTTTTATTTTCATTTTGAGCTTATTTTGTGAATGTGCATAAATGTCTTCATTCTTTCTTTCTAAATGTTTAGTTTTGTTTCGAAGTTTCCATAAATTTTGTGTGAGTCAATGAAAAAAATTGTAGGACATAGTGTGAAAAACCACAGTATTCAACCGACAGCTCAGCTTACACCATGGTCAGAACTTTAGAACTAGAACAGAATTCACCAAATTTTAAATCGACATTTAAAAAAGAAATCGACATGAAAAAAAAAATTTTACCCAAATCAGTTGTTCTCTGATGGACAGACAGTTATATTTTTTATCCGCCTGCTCGAAGCGGGTTATTGAAAAACTATCTAAAGGTCCATCCACACCGCAGTTAACTTTTGTGGAGCAACATTAGTGCAATAGAGTAATATCAGGCAACTATAAAAACTTGTGTTGTTTTGTGGTGCTGTCGGTTAGCTAATAAAGTTAGTCTAGCTTTAACTTGTTGCTCCACAAAAATTACTGCGGTGCGGGTGCACCTTATTAAGAGCAAAAAGGAACTAAAATCTAGAAATTAAAAGCAACATCATTTTCATTTTTTTTATTATCGAACAACAGTTTAGAATAGCTTATGCCAACGAAAATGGCACCATCCTTAACACTAACTGTTTTGCGTAAAAATATTACACTATTTGTAACTTTGTACATAGCCCCTGGCAAAATGCTGACGTAGCATATCCAAACAAGATGTATGTTATTTTTACAGATTCAACAAAATGTCAACATTAAGCTAAATATGATGATACTTTTAAGTCAGTAAAATACTGTATGTGTAAAATACATACGGTATTTGATGATCAGTTCGACAGTGCCGACAAGATTATAAGGTATTAGGAACTACACGTAAAAAATTACTTATTTACATGTTAGAAAAACTGATTTCGACGAACACTTCTTGTGAAAGAAAAAGAAAACCAATTAAATATACTTCTCTAGTTTACAATATCAATTTTCAAGATTTACCAATTCTCAACACCAACTAAATATAAAAAAAAATATATCAAGCAAAAACTTGTTACAGATTCAACTTAGAAATACTCCATCATTTAAATCATTACAACTCGAAATCATACTTAACTATTCTATGGTTGACTGATATTATTAATCCTAAGTGTCAGCAACATAAATGAGGTATACCTAAAGAAAAAACAAATTGCACACATACTTATCATCTACTGTAATAAAAATATAAACTTCATAATTTAAAAAATATAATAAGACTTCTGTTCCATTCCTTTTACAAGGGATTTTATGTATGCAATAATAGACATAAAAATTAATAAATTTTGCGTAAAGGATATGGACTGATTTTAACTCATGAAGATCTCAACGGCTACATAAACAGAAGGCGGCCACACCGTCACAACCTCCCAAGTTCAAAGCCCCCATATAATTTGTGCACCTCCTATAACATTGCCCGATGCAAAATATAAGCTTATTACAAATATTGTCAGCCCCAATTGACTCTCTAATTCCACTTCACTAATTACAGAAATAAAACTGAAAAACGTCTCTCTTAATAACAAGACATCTAATATGTACAAAATATATCAGACTATCCGAGTTTAACATCGAATTCCACTGCACATCTGTGTCACGTCACTGCACTTATAATAATTTCATCTTTGTTTACAAAACATCACTTATCAATATCCCTGTGTGGTCTCTGGTCACTTCCACCTAAGCGTAATGCCGACATGATGCGAGAAAAATCATGCGAGGGGCTAACCCTAGCCCCAACACTGTGCTCCTCGGTCTGCCAAACGCACTGCCGCTATGTACGATGCGCCGGCCATATTTATCTCTGCCGGTTATGATCAGAGAGACAGAGAGAAAGCACTGGGCATAATGAGTAACGTAGCCACATTACGAATTTGTTTCCATCCCTCGCCATTTGCCATGACACTAGTCCAGTGTGCGGCCCAGACATAAGTGATAGGTTGATTGCTGCAATATACACTCGCAGGATTTTTGTGGCACCGTTTCAACAAAGCATGAGCGTAGTTAGGTGTGTGTGAGGATTCAGGCCTACATGAGTATGGTGATGGCGCGCCGGCGCATTCGCAATCAGGACACGACGCGGCGCAGCTGGCGGACGGCTCCGTAAACCTGGGGAATTAAATTCTTTATTAAATAAAATAGCGAAATGTACAAATAAGCTGTTGGTTGCATATTATCTATGTAGTGGCCAGAAGTGTCACATTTTTATGCTCTAATGCATAAAGTAAAATCTTCGATCCACCAACGGTCTTAACCAAGGCAATCAAGCCTAAACAGCCACCAACAAAAAAGTTTCAGTGTATTTTTTTTATAATTTTTAATTTGTATAAACTAAAAATCAATCAAATAAATCAAAATAAATTAATAAAACTAAATATTTATAACTATATTACCAATGCATGAAAAATAAAAGGCACCTAGTAAGTGAACAATGTTTCCACTGTTGCTATTTCATTTCCTCGCCATCGAAGTGAAAAGCAGAGTGTAAAACTCGAGCATTAAACCAATTTTCCCCTCGACGTGTCTATCCACCCTCGCCGTACCGACTCGGGTGGCTATATAAACGTCTCGCGTAAAATGGCTTGTTTTATGCTCTTGTTGTACAATATACTATTATCGCTATCCCCCGGGAACTATGCAATTTTCCGAGATAAAAGTATCCTACGTCCTTCCCCGGGACTACTATCCGAATACCGAATTTCATCTAAATTTCGGTTCAGCGGTTTAGACGTGATGAAGTAACAAACAAACAGACTTACAACTTTCGCATTTGTAATATTAGTGAGATGAAAAAATAAAATATGCATGGTTGACTTGCAAGTGATATAGCAGACCAGTTCTTAATGTTTGAAGCTGTACAACCTTAATTGAACTTTAGGGCAGCAAAGGACTTTCATTGTCGACTCTACAACTAAAATATCCAAAATGTCTGTCTCCAAGTATGTGATCGGCAACCAGTTCATCAGTGCCTGTATGACGCATTGTAGCCTTAGGGGCTGTTTCACCATCCATTGATTAGTGTTAACTGACGGTTAAATGTGATGCCGTCTCTATTTGTTTTGTTCGAATAGACGGAGACGGCATCACATTTAACCGTCAGTTAACACTTATCAATGGATGGTGAAACAGCCCCTTAGTATAGGAAATGGAGTGTCACCTTGACGGCGGGGCCGAGCCGCAGCCGCAGGCAAGCGACAAGCTCCTCGCAGGAGGCCATGAGCAGCTCGCGGCCCGCCAGCCGCGCGCGCCGCGCCGCCGCGCCCGCCGCCGCGCCCGCCACGCGCCCCACCAGCGCCGACACATCTTCCTGCAAGCAACATCAACAATCATTTACCATAATGCCCTTCGTTCTAGGCCACACAAATCTTTAATAACCGACGATTTTATTATCATGCGGTTCGCTTGATCCGAAAGATAGGTCGGAGTTAGTCAGTCCTCGGAGTCGATAAGATTTGAAAATAAGGGTTTAGCAGGCTAAGGAAGGACATGTGGCCCCTGTGAGGAATAGTTGAATTGGTGAATGTCAATTGTTTGTCGCCTCATTACTAGTAATCACTCCAACTTTGAGCCCTCTCTCTATCTTGAACTGTCACAGAGATAATGTCAAAAATGTGTTTCCTAACAATTTTTTTCAAACTCGTTTTTCTCTTCCATAGCAGCTAAAGCATTGAAACAAAATCACAGTTACGTAGTTTTTGTGAGAGTATACCCTACAATTGTATTAATATTTTATACGTGAAAAATAAAAGTAAAAAATAACAATTTATGTTTTGACACCTTTTTCTCACAAGTTTTTTTGAGGGTACAACTATGAAAAAGAAACATATAAATTGCAAATACTATTAGCTACTACCATACGAAAAATCAATTGATTATAATTGGTGCAACATACTGAAAAAAATAAAAAACAGCGTAAGTATTCAAGTATGCCCTCAAGTAAGCTCTTTAATTAAATATTTGAACGTATATACCTCACTCCGTTTCTTACCGGATTCTTCTCAACAGAGGTTTTTCCGAACCGGTCAGTGGTAGATTATTTACATTCATAAGTGTTTGTTATAGCTTAAATTGAATTAAGATTTTTTGACTTACGGCTTTGAAATAAGAGCCTATAGAATCCGACTCATTTGAACCTTCAGATCCTCATTTAGCCATGTGTAAGTTACCTGCGTCCAGACGTCGGGCTGGCTGGGCAGCTGCAGCGCGGCCACGTGTCTCGCGACGTCGGGCTGCAGCGCGCGCGCGCGGTCTGTCGCGCTCCGCTCCGCGCGCCTCTCACGCTCGTCCCGCGCATCGCGCTCGTCCCGCCCATCGCGTTCCTCCCGCACCTCACGCTCCTCCCGCCCGTCGCCCTCGCCGCGCCAGCGCTTGGCGCTGCCGCCGCTGCTCGACGCAGACTCCTCGTCTGACACCTGACCGACCAGAATATTGTAGAATAAGCGTGATACGCCATAGTCATAGTGTATCGTCGATGTGTGTATGGGTCAGTGGGTAAGTGCCATAAGCAGTCGCTTCCCGTATTCTTTTCAGATTAGCTCAGTACGAAAGGAACGTAACCACCTGGGTAACGTTCATGTATTCACAGCAAAAAATAAATTTGTGGATGTTAAACGCCTGATAATATATATTTTTTTAAAACAATACGTAAGAAATATAGAAAAAAAAATATGAATGAAACTTACCGGATCAGTTTTTGATACTTCTTCAACTCTCTTATGCTTTGGAGGCCTACCCCTTGTTGGTCTGAAACAAAACAACAGTATAACATAAAAATTAACATTCCTCCACTTGTCCATTTACATTTATTATTATAATGCTCCCCGTAACTTACTTCTCTTTGACCGTATCACTTGTGGGCGTCAGAGTTTCGGCGGGCTTCGGTGGACCCAGGACTCTAAAAGTAAATAAGATGATAATCAGTTTCATGGTTTAGTTTCGTTTGAAATGTTAGTAATGATGATGAAGTCGGTAAAAAAAACGGACGAGGATTCCACCATCTACGTTAGTCTTTCCTAAAGTGGTCGATAACGTCCCCTTGTGGGTGCTGTAGGCCTAGTGGGGGGCGGTAAGCGGTCCACAAAAAATCTTCACCTATGTGCCTTCAATGGGTAAGTATTATAATGTATAAATTTAAAATACATATCGGTTGAAATACATACAGTTGAAATACCGAAAATTATAAAATATAATGCATCAAAATATATAAAGTTATTTGACATAAGTTCTAAGCGCAAAAGCTTGAAATGCGTAGTGGTCAAAATATATAATGGTTACAATGCATAATGGTTCTTAGTCATACAGTGGTGGCCATGTAATTAAGAACGAATTGAAGTTCCAGATTATTTTTAACTAAATCATGTCATGTGTAGTCGTGGGTCCTTCTTAGAAGTAACTAGTTACGTTATGAAACAGCCACATGAATAGAGCAAACGGGATTTAGAATAAAGAATAAAATTACTGTTATTTTTTTACAAATTTTGTTTTTATTCTCTTTAGTAACAAATTCAAATAGTAATGAAGCTGGACAAATAATTAAGAACGATTTATTGAACGGTTCGAAAGTTTTTTTATTTGAAACTCAGATTAACTAAATCACACTAACGTGAAGTTTGTACAGAAAAAAAAGCAATGTAATACATTTTAACTAAAATTAATAGTTAGTAGCATGTCCACGGCTGTTTATTACTGCCTTACACCGGCGAGGCATTGAATCTATCATTGTTTGACAGTTCGCAAGAGAGATAGAGTTCCATTCTTCTAAGAATACGTCATACAGTTCTCTTAAATTGCCACACTGTCGATTTGAAACTTTTTTCTTGACTTCGCACCAAAGATGCTCTATTGCTCTAAGATCGGGGCTGTTGGCTGGCCAATCTAAGACAGAAACTGATTGCGATGTGAGGAATTCCTTAACGGTACGTGCAGTATGCTTGGGATCATTGTCGTGCTGGAATGTCCAAATAACCGGAAGCACGCCTTTAGCATATGGTAACATTGTTTCTTCCAGTATGTTTTTGTATTGAAATTGATCCATATTTCCTTCTATCAGCCTAACAGGTCCAACACCATGTCCAGAAAAACATCCCCAATTTTTACATTTCCCCGCCATGCTTTAAAGTTACTTTTGTGTACTTTGGGTCGGATGCTTTATTTGGAGGCCGTTTTACATATCGTTTGCCATCAGAACATACCCTATTTAGTTTTGTCTCGTCAGAGAAAAGAACGTTTTTCCACTGTCTGACTGTCCAGTTTTCATATCTTCTTGCAAATGCAAGCCGGGCTTGCCTATGACACCGTTTCAACATAGGCACCTTCCTTGCTATCCTTCCGTGCAACTTTTCTTCCACCAAACGCATTCGAATACTGCGTGCCGAGATTGCTGAAGGGTTGTTTTCGCCAAAATATTCTTTTCTCAACTCATTAGACCCTTTAAAAGAATGTTGTTTTGCCAAACGAACGATATTTCGATCATCTCGACGAGATGACTTTCTTTGTCTAGGTACACGCGGAACATTTGAAGTAGTTTGATACGTAGCAAAATGCTTTATGGCGTGGAAAACCATAGTTTTTGAACATTGCAGATGATCGGCTATGTGTTTATACGACCAATTCTTGTCGCGAAGTTTTAGTATTACTTTTCTTGTAGATTTATCACAACTTTTATTTTTCCCCGTCGTTTTTATATGAAGCAATCGCCTTTAAGACTTTTACGGCACTAAATGGCGCCAAAATTATTCAAATAATAACCTAAAAGCACAAAGCGGCGGTTCGCTCTCTATTTAAATTTGAATAAAAAATAAACTATTCAGCGTTCTTAATTATATGACCAGCCAGTAAGTAGTAATACTAGGTTTAGATGTAATATATAAAGTTTATCTATTTATTTTTTAGCCAATTATATGTATAAATGAACTTACCGCTAGTAAGGAAAAGTTTTACGATACCGAGAGAAGTACAAAAATATACATACAGTTAGTAACACTTGTCAGTTTGAAAAAATCTTCTCTATAAAAAATCGTTCTTAATTATATGACCACAACTGTATGGCACAAAAAGCATATTTTCATAATGTATACGTTCAAAATCTATACAGTATGTTTTCTATAATGGTTGAAACAACAACACTGAATTTTCACTAAGAAAAATGCATATATTACAATTCTTGTTTTGGTCATAGTTGAACCTAACACGCTCCTCCTCGCTACGCTCGTCGTCGCACCTAAAATTTCTATTCAATTAATGATCAGACTATAGTTTAAAATGCAAGGTCTTGCTAGACAATACGGATTCCGATCAGTCGGAAAGGAGAACCAGGAAACAGAAATTGGCAGGAGAGTGCGTCTGGGCTGGGCAGCCTTCGCAAGGTTGGACTTTGCTTTCAGAATGAACCTTACCAGTCGTCAAAAAGCACGTATATTTAACCAGTGCATCTTACCAGTCCTCACATACGGAGCGGAAACTTGGGTAACAACCAAATCCATTTTCCAGAGGTTAATAGAATAGTCACTCAAAGGGCTATGGAGCGTAGGCTGGTGGAGTAACATTACGAGATCGGAAGATTAACAACTGGTTGAGGAAACAAAGCAAAGTTTCCGATATTATACAACAGGTAGCCAAGCTGAAGTGGCAATGGGGTGGTCACGTTGCCCGAAAAACAGACTCGCGGTGCAAGGCTTTACCGGTTGGAAGACCTCAGATGCGTTGGAGGGATGACATCGGGAGAGTTGCGGGCAGTAAATGGATGCAGACGGCTCAGAATAGAGCGACGTGGAAAAAGCTGAAAGAGGCCTACACCAAATTGGTTAAGAGAGGCTTGAGATGATGATGATGATGAAAATAATAACTTAAAACTTGCGAAGGCTAATATAATTTGTGTAATTTTTGTGTGACATAGGGGTAAGTTATGTGTTTGTGTGGCGGCTGGTGGTTGGTGGTTGGTGGTTGGTGGTGTCACCTGGGCGCGGTGAGGGCGGGGTGCGCGGCGAGGCGGTCTTGGGGCGCGGGCGAGGCGGGCGCGCGGTACGGGCACGCGGACGCGGCCACGTGCGTCTTGTGCGCGCCGCCGCGCAGCGAGCCCAGCCCGCGGCACCCGCCCACGCCGCACGGGCCCGCCGTCGACAGCTCCTCAGACGCTGTAACACAACAGACGCTAAAGGACATGAAGGGGAACCACGACCGCAGAGGCATTTGAGACAACCCAATAATAGGTATATTGTATTCCAATCCAATTTATGACAAGCGTAAACAGACACCATTAACCCGACCATAGACATTTAGTGATGTGAAAACCTAGAACCTATTGAAAAATAAATAATCTGTTCAGTAAATCGATTATTGATTGATTGAATACTCGTAGATCAACGTATTTTTGTCTTTTTTATTATTTACAATACTTCCAACTTACTTATTTTATTTTCCAACGACTGTTTATTCAATTATAAAAGCAGTAACTATTTTTTAATTTTAAGGAAAGTAAATAAAAATCGCTTATTCATTCGCGCATTAATCGATTTTTAAAATGTCAAATTTTCCACCATCTCAACGCTAGTCTATGCTACTATAGATTATACACATGTTTCAATCAAGAAATAACGTCAGATTTTGACGAAGATTTTTCAAATTAAATATAAATATTGAAGTCAAGTGAATTTTGGTGAAAAAAGTGATTAGACATATAGTTAAAAGACACAAATTATAGATAAATGTGTTACTGATTCAATCCAGTGGGTGTTTATACAAGAATTTTGATGAAATCGGTTTGTTTACACTTTTAATAAATTGGATAGGCATAACGTATAGTCATTCACGATTACACACATTCTTATTACAATGTCATTAATGCCTAATGACAAAATCACGCGTCTTCCTGGATAGCACTAGGTATAAGTGGCTATATTCTAAGCAACAAGTACTAACATCATTTGTGTCATACATGAAATTCTAGTTTCAATTCAAATGCCAGATTGTATTGTTTACGCGAGCGAAGCCGCGGGTAAAAGCTAGTAAAGACAGTAAAAACGTGGGTGATAGTTACTGAGCGGTGGCTCCAGCGGATGGCCGGTCTTGAGGCACCAGCCGACCGGGTGGATGTCGGGCGAGTCGTCGTCCAGCCAGTAGGACAGCTCGTCGGGCCAGCCGTCGAACGACACGCGCACCTGGTGACCCTTCACCGCGCTCACGCTCGCCACGCGGATCAGGAACGGGACCTGACAACACGTGGGACAATGAAGGCTATCGTTTTTTGTCTCACTAGATGGCGCACTGTTGCGTGAGGTTTTTAAGTATGGCTTTCAAAGTCTGTTATTACGGGCGTGAAAAAAAGTTTAGATTAAAATCATATTCAATACACTTAAAACCGTACCATAAAAATATCGAGCATGTCACAGTGTTCCATAGTCCCCGTTTTGTTCGGAAAAAAGGGAGGACAAAGGTTTCCGAAAGACAAAACTGTCTCAAAACACAGAGATTCATTGCCTCGGAACGCATATTTGCCATACTTAATTTCAGATATTGCAAAATATTCACAATATAATTCTAATTATAAATAAACCCGCGTAGCTCACCCAAAAACTATGAGATTTGACATTTCGGAGACCGCACGCTACACTAGCGCCTTAGCGGCGAATTCATACGCGATAGCCCTCATTACGTTAAGCGCGTTCCAGACGGTTGTAAAACAACGTCTAACAGGTGACCTTGGCTGGAACTTGGTCTACAAATGTAGTGTTTCAGCTACACGGTTTACAACTACGCGCCAACACGGTTTTTAGATACCTACAAATTGCCTGTCAAAAAATTCTTAGGAAGTTCCGGCTGCCCTAGAAACACGATTTTTTATGACGGTAGCTCTTATAGCACGATCAATAAAAAGTCTTAAAATCATAATTTTACATGACTGACTGTCTATGTCAAAAAACATCTAAAAGAACCCAACACTGCCTTCATTTTGCCTAGGAGAGGGGCTCTGCTAACACTGAATATAAAGGGTCCACGGAAAGAACGTGTCTAGTCACCTAAGCAACTTTTTGAGTTATAGCGGTTTGAAAGTTAGTCATCACAAACAATTACTATGGTTACCATTTATTTAAAACATAAAAAAATAGATTTTATATTGTTTTCAGATTATTTAATTCAATGGTAAGTCATAGTACTTTGTGAGCTCTATATTTTAAGATTAAAATCTCAATTAAAAAAAAAGTGACTAGGCATGTTCTTTCCGTGGACCCTTCATATTCATAAATACAAATTTGTACGGAGCCCTCGGTGCGCGAGTCCAATTCGCACTTGGCCGGTTTTTTAAACATATAGAAGATTAAAGAAAATGTTTTAAAATAAATAAACAATTGTACATACCCTCTTGTCGACCACTTCCAGCTTCATGCCGGGCTTGAACCCTTGCGGGGCGCGCGTCTTGAAGGCGCGCGGGGGGCCGCCGCCGCCCCCGTCTCCGCTAGGTAAGACTCCCACGAGAACGACTCCGGGTCCTTGTAGACTGGGCATTACAAAAAAAGACTTGATGAGGAAGCAGTCATTACAGAAATGAAATTGTGATTCCACTGGGATTCACATAGGGATTGCAATCCGGATAGTTCGAAATCCGAAATAACCGAAAAAATCCGGATTTTTGCTGTCTTTATAAATTCGGATTTTTAAACTAAAAATCCGGTTTTTTCGGATTTCAATTAAAGTTGACATTTAACCAGAATCTATTGAATTTCGTTGATCGCATTCATTCATTCATGCCTTCGCTTCGCTGCCAGCCAGCCGTCATGTTGCCAGCCACGTGACATAACCTTTTCGGCACCCTCCGCGCCCCGCTGGCTACCTTTAGGGATGTGATTTCATGTGATGCGCAATAAGAATCGATTTTGTAAAAGATCGATGTTATGGAATGCGATCTGCAATTATTTAAACGATTCACGAAAATCCACGAATATACACGCTAGTATCACGGTAGTAATTGCTCATTAATAGCATGCTTTTGTGCTAAGTAATAAGCATAATCCGTACCTTTATATTTCACGAAAAAAATAGAAACATTGAATTAAATAAAATGATTTTAATCGTTGTATATCGCACAACGGGAATCCACGGAAATTACTTTTAAGATGACCCATACACATCGCGCGAAAGACTTGTACTGATAGGCACACAAAATTCGGTAGTTGGAGGTTCACCTGCGTGATAACTAAAACAGAACTAATGTACTTTCCCATAAAAATGTGAACATAGCGTATCCTTCACCATTAAGATATTAGCAAGTATTTGCGCAAAGTGATATTGGTAGCTCGACGTGTGAGTGTGACAATCACAAAATGGTCAACCTATTTTTAAAAAAATATGTATTTAGCATGTGAAAAATATTATAGAATGCGTTATATAATTAGCTTCATTTTTATGTACATTTATTAGAAAAAATGACTCCTAGACACAAAGTTATGCTCAATTGATTCAGCAAAACCGCAGGCAGACAGGCTTCACAGACTTACTGCAGTTAGTGTTTCCAATCAGAGTATTAGACTGATTAAACGCGTAATATAAAAAAACACAGTTTTATTTTACATTTTCTTAATGTAATTCCATATTTCTTTTTTATTGGTAATATTATGTTAAAATTCGAAAAATCCGGATAATCCGGATTTGTACGTGTTGATATTCCTAAAATCCGGATTTGAAAAAAGACCGGATTTTGCAATCCCTAGATTCACAGTAAGGGCGGTTACAGACTAGCGTTTTATCTGCGCGTATAAACTCGTTTTTGGAAGCGCATGTACACGCGTAAACGGTTTTGTTTTTTTTATCAACGCTGGTTCGGTTTACTTTAATGTGCGTGTAAGCGCGTATGCCAAAAACGACCGTACACGTGCAGAAAACATATATATTCTAACTATAACATTTATGCGAAAGATGACAATACTGTCTGACTTATTAAGTGAATATTTCATTCGTAATAAAAACTTATAAAAACGTAATGTTTAGTCATCATTAACAGGTGTTACGGCACCACAAGGCCTGAATATTAATAGTATACTAATTATTAATGGCGTGTATAATAACTGCATAACATATTTTAGTTAACATCCGGCTCCATTAGGAGATAGGAACACCAATCCTCAGCTTAATACTTTAGCAAATTGATGAATCATTTAAGCAAGCGATAAAGTCGCAACAAATAGCACTTTAATCGTATTTAACGTATTTAAATACTAATCATAATATAAATATAACTTAACAAACTCCAATTGTTTGTAAATAAAACAACACAAGGCATTCATTCGGCATAACAATACGAATTCAATCTACAAATGCGTAAAATGGTATGAGTTGTAATAAAATATTGTAGATAATTTTGAACGGAATTTACAATAAAAGTAGTGATTACTTCAACTCGTATCCAAGGTAAATATGTTACCTTGTGTAAACGTCATGAGCGCCGGCGCCTGTCCGCGACGCGGTATCTAAAGTGATCGGATAACAAGTCGCCCCCGTCGCGGCGTGCGCGCGCGCCGCCCGCCGCTTACTGACTAATGGACGTGACTGGCGGCCGGTCGTTTACATATAAATGTAGAGTGACTGATAAATACATATTTTCTCTGACTTTGTCCTCGATTTATTGGATGCAAGAGCCACTGTTTGTTGTTTATCTATTTATAGACTTAAATCTAACAGTGGTTTCAACAACATATTAAAAAAAAAAACAACCAACATGTCATTTTATTGGTGGTATGTTTATTTTGGTCGTCTTTTTTTCTGTAGAGACGAGTGCAATGTTAATTTGTCCAACTTGACATTTACTTATGTAAATTTTTGACATAACTTTGTATTGTATGAATAAAAATACCTAAGTAAATTAAATAAAGGTTTTAATATGACCTATTACTTGTTTATAAAATATCCACCATTAGAACATTTTCCTAATTGGCAATGTCAAATGCCTAAACCCATTTAATAAATGGAATATTAATTTGCCAGAGATTAAGAAGTTGTTAATTTAACTATAATTGATCCTAAACGATTCGATTTTCAACTCTTTGTGTCGAAATTTTATCATTACTTGAAGTCACTTGAAGACCAATAGACTGAGTTTAAAGATTCGTTTTTTATCATCAACAATATTAAGCTTAAGAATTTAAGCTAATTCGTACGTAGTTCTAGTGCACACTTAACCATTTCCATACATTATTTTGCGCGTTATGCATAAACATTAATGCCATATTCTAGTTGGTGAAACTATAATTATGTTGCAGCCAGCAATTAGCAAAACAGTGAAAGTAATAACAAAAAAAATGGTATATTTCGTTGTTTCTGTTGGTAACAATAATAATAGGATGAGCAGTATTAGTTCGTATTTTTTATTTAGAAACAGTTTTCAATACCATAACAACAAGTTGAGGTAAGTAATATCATAAAGTGAGATAAGATAGCCAAAGTATCATTACTTACATTTCTGTGAAAAAGTTAATTATGTTTTTACTGGATTTGATTATTATTTTGCGTCTGAAATCCAATATTAAAATATGAAAATGTGTTTGTTTCTTTAATTCAAATTGTCCATTAAGCCTTTGACATGGAGGGCCTAGGCTACCTTATTAATAAATTCTAAATTAGTTTCTGTGAGACAATTAAAGTTACAACCAAAATATGGCGTAAGAACGGCAATTCTTGATCGAAATGATTTGTCCATAAAAAGCAATAAAATCTCCTAAATAGCCAAGTGTAGGAGCTATATAAGAAAAAATGTAGTTAAAACCTCGCCTATCTCCCACCCGTCCAATTCCATTCTTTTTTTCTACTATATAGTGCGTAAGCAACGTACAAACGTCAGTCGCTACTACTTGTAGCCACCTTAATAGTGTCTATACGTATATCCTGCTATTTTGAGGCTAAGGCCCTGTTTCACCAGTGATAAATTTTATGTGACAGATAACTGTGGTGCTATTTCTGTTTATTCAGACAAAACAAATGGAGACAGCTTCACATATATCTGCCGCATAAAATTTATCAACGAGTAAAACAGGACCTTAGAATGAGTATTAAAATCCATAATTTACTTACAGTTGGGAGGCGTCAGCGCTATGTCATTCTCCTCGGCCCAGCCCACAGGGTGTATGTAGGGCGAGGTGGGGTCCGCCCACACGTCGTACACGGAGTCCCAGGAGTCGAAGGTGATGAGCAGCCGCGCGTCCAGCATGTCGGCCACGGTCGCGGCGCAAACCATATCGTTGATGCGATCCTCGGCTTCTAACTTCATACCGATGCGAAAGCCGTTGGGTTTCAGTGTCTGAAAGTAAAGGATTTTTAATTTCAGTCTGAAACACCACACTGCGCTCGAAAACATGTATAGGAAGAGAACTGGACTGGTTATTTTTGCCGCATGCACCCGGAGAGATGGGCACATGTTACTACCCAGTGGGCGCCAAAGACGGTCATCGGCGTCGCGGTAGACCGAGACTGAGGTGACTGAGACAGAAGCTACTAGCAAGGCAAGATCTAGCTGCCGACAGGGGAAGTTGGAAGTCCTACGCCTTAGCCCAGCAGTGGGACATGGAAAATTGCTAAATAAAAAAAAAGGTAACAGTAATGTTTGGTTATACTTTTTTTTACTGTCTGAACAATTCATTGCTGTGGTTGGTAAACAAGCAAACTTGACTCGTTTGCACATAGGAATCAAACAGAGTCTAATGTCTATGTCGGTTGTGCATTGACATGGACCAACATGAAGACACCTGACTTTGCCTAAGCCATATGAGTGAACAGCTCAGATAAAAAATTTCTGCTAAGGACGAGGTTTATTTAGAGATCATACTTCGATCAGCAGAAAGAGATGAGTTTAAATTAGTAACAGATCTTATTAGATAGCGTGGTCTGTATTAAACTTGAATTTTGTAACATTTTAGTTATCTTTCTGTATTTTAAAACTATGTATGAAATTATCATTTCAGAGGGTTATATTTACTGATCACTTCAAATTACAAAAAGAAATAAACACTCATAAGACTCATATCCTTAACCTTAAAGAGTGTCGGAAATATAAGATTTAGGTTAGTAGGTCACTGGGTCAACAGTTTAAATTCAGTGGCTAAAAGTGAATGCTTTCTGCTCATTGCAATAAAATTATTTGTCGTTTTAAACATAACTGGAATGTATATTATTGAGATCAAATGCCATTTGCTTGATAATGCATTTCTGAAGCTTGGAGACTTAGAATTCCATCATCATCATCATCATCATCATCATGTCAGCCGAAAGACGTCCACTGCTGGACATAGGCCTCCCCCAAGGCTCTCCACTCAGACCGGTCTTGTGCTTTCCGCATCCACCGCGATCCCGCGGTCTTACCAAGTTGTAGTCGTAGAATTCCATACATGACATATTTACATCAATATTCTACATCTGCAGAATAGGGTAAGGAGTGTCATATTCGCAAAATCCTAACTGTTTTTACAATTTGGCGTTTTTTTTGTCAATTTCAGTGTATTTCGTATTATGCTGATATTAATAAATACAAAAATAAAATTGATGTCTTGACATAAGTATCCGATTTTCTATGCAGTTATCATGAAAAATGGATATTTATGTTAGGGAACTCGTCATGTACGGGAGTCATAGGTAATAAAGAGTAGTTACCGTGGTGGTGATGTGCGAGAAGAGATGTCGTGGCGCGGCGATGGCGCGCACCTGCTTGAGGTAGAGCGGCCAGGAGAAGGCGGCGGCGGCGGCGGCGTGCGAGTGCGGCGGGCGCAGCGCGCGGCCGTTGCGCTCGCACCAGCCCGCCGGGAAGATGTCCACGCTGTCGGCGTTGACCCAGAAGTCGTGCAGCTCCGGGTACTCGTCGAAGTGCAGCCGCAGCCGGTAGCCCTGCACCTCCCGCACCGACACCACGCAGAACAGCGACGCGTGCTGCGGGTCTATCGCCTCCATCCTCATGCCCACTTTGAACCCGTTCCGGTTGTACGGGAACGGGTCTTTGAACAGCTTCACCGGCGCCGCCTTCGCCTTGCAGAAGTCCAGGTAGCGCATCCAGGAGAAGCCGTTCTTGCCGCACATCCACGGGTACTTCTCGTTCTCGATCAGGTCCTCGGACATCTTGAGCATGGCCTCGGTCATCTCGCCGACGGACTCGGGCTTGCGCGGCCCGTCGGGCTGCGGCGGCGGCGGCGGCGCGTCGTCGAGCGCCGGCTTGCGCATGAGCAGTTTCTTCATTTTGTTGCGACGGCGCGTGAGCTCGGCGCGCTCGCGGTCGCGCTTCTTTTGCGCGAGCTTGCGCACCTCGGTCTGGCAGGCGAGGCTGCAGAAGTCGGGCGTGATGAAGTCGGCGGCCATGCCGTGGCAGCCGCAGCCCTCGCAGCGGTACAGGTCCTCGGGCGAGGCGGGCTTGGGCTGGCGCGCGCGCTCCACGCGCTGCTTGAGCGGCGTGTGGTACTTGGCACGCGGGGCGAGCGGCGGCGGCGGCGGCGACTCGGGGTCGCTGGCGTCCACGACGTCGATGAGGCCGAACTCGTTGGTCTGGAACTGCAGCGCGCTGCCGTGCAGGCGCGCCACGCCGTTGCTCCAGAGCAGGCCGGGCGGGTCCTCCTCCAGCGCGCTGTCCACGCTCTCCCGCTTCGCGCGGCACGCGCCCTCCTGTTGGCTCGGATTGCTTCTCTTGTAGTACATCGGGTGCTGCTCGCTTTCTGATTTGCTGTCTTTCGTTTCGTCTTTATAATCCTCGTCGGAGTCTCCGAGTATGACTTTGCATTCGAGGTCCTTATCCAGCTTTTCGTCGCAAAATAGTGAAGGCACGCGGTGGTCGTCGTTTTCCGTATCCTGCGCTTCGACAGTTTTCGGATTTTCGGGAGGCTTTGGTGGACTCGGCTGACTCGTTTTGGGGTTTTTATTGGAAAGATTCTCATTGCATAATGATATCCGGCGCTTAAGGTTGGCATTAGCATTTTTCCTTTCACCGTTGTCTGAGTTTGAGCGCCTCAAAATAGCGGGTGCGGCGACCGCGACGTGGTGGGAACCAATATCGTTCCTCTCTATCATATTCCTGTTCAATAAACTCTTTCCTTTCTCTGGTATAGCCAGGGTGAAGGACTTCTCGCGGCTTTGGCCTCCCTCGTCGTCAGCTATTGATACGGTGTAGATATCATCATTCATGGAGGCGTTTGTTTCCGGTATTGAGAGAGTATACTCCCCTTGTTCTCCTGTGGGCTCGGCTCGAGAGCCAGGAATGGATATAGTGTATGTTTCACATTTGTTTGCACTCTGAGATACTGAATTGCTCTCTTTGCCATTCACATTGACCATTTTCCCCAATGGCTGCAAAGGCGGCATGTCTGTGGACTCGAGCTGCGCGCTATCTCTCATCACAGTAATGTTTCCCTGCGGATCATTCTGTATTTGCCCATTTGCAATCTGCAGATTGATAATTGGCCCTTTGGACGCCATCGTAGCTGGGAGTGTCACTGGTAAAATATATTTAGTAGTAGTGTTCTGAATTTTTGGCATGTTCATTGGAGTCAAAAATAGTTTCTGGTTATTGGAGTTAACATTTGACTGATTGTTTGAAATCAAGATGGATTGATTGTCAGTTAAGTTTTTGGAATTGGGTTTTTTAACAGAGCTCAAGTAAGCGATGGTTTGCTTGCCCGAATTTCCTGGAGCAATGCTGACTGGCACTATCACCTTTTCATTGGTTTTGGGTTTTTGAATGACAATAGGGGGTGTCGGGGTGGGGGCCAGGATTGACGACTTGCCGTGGCCAGGCAGTTTTGGCGCAATATTTGGCTTATTGTTGACATTTGATATCAGATGTATATTAGAATTACTGGTTACCTGAAAGGAGAACTGATGTTAGGAAGATAATCATGGATGGAATCATTGATTTAATTTTTTATCAGTCTGAAAGATTTTCTGATACATGTGTTAGATATTATTTATTTATAAGTATGCCATGTGCATAATTATATTTGGATGAATACTTTAGACTTCTGTACCTTAAGAGTACAGACCCTGATGGTCTACAAACCTTATTTCTACTTTGTCAATCCTATCTCTTTTTTTAACCCCTGATGCACAAACAAGAGTGTTAAGTTTGACCGCAGTGTGTGTCAAAGATACATACAGCGGTCAAACTTCAAACACAAAAGGCATCATAGGTCTCAAACAGATGTTATTTTTGATTTTCTTGAAGTTTGAAGGAAACATTCAACGGGTACAATGAAGTTAATTTCTCCAAGGCAATAGTGGCCTAACTCTGACTGTTTCAAACATGATTAAGAGTTAAGATAATTACTTGAACTCCATTTAATTCAAGGTTTGAATTAACGGTCAAATTGTAACATGTTTCTCGGTATTTTAAACACAAATGGACTAAAAATATTAGTGTTACATTTATATACATTTATTAGCGGTTATGTTTTTACTAAAGAAGTTAACACAATACGGGATTTTACTATGTTTTGTATATGTTTTATAAATTAAAACTTCACAATGCCTGTTATCGAATAGAAAAACAATTTTTAAGCTACCTTTACAAATAACAAAGTTATAAAGGTTTGAAATTCAAGATTAGACAGAGAAAGACATACTGGCATGTGACATCACACGCCAGTACCACCATACTTGCTGCATAGAGAAAAGTGTTTGAGAAAGAGACAGGTGTATAGATTTTTCAAAAAATCACTATAAATCCAATTTTCACCCGATTTAAATTTTCTCTTTGCTAAACACTATATTTTCATAATAATATTAAGATATGGCAAAATCAGGAGTTGTCAAATACCATATTTCAAATAGTTTTGTTCTTTAATTTTAAAAAATGTGCAAATTTTACCATTACTTTCAAATGTTAAAATAAATGGAGTATAAGCACAGAATAAGAGTTTTTAATTTAAGATATTTGTTTTAGGTTCAAGTGTTCTTCATTCACACATACACATTTAAATTCAACTACTTGATCTAATGGTAATTTTTTTTTTATTAATATCACAATCAGAAAATCACTTACCGGTCTTCGAACTATAATTTGCGGTGGGTTTCCACTGGTGCTTGCTTGACTGATAACATCTGTACTGGTAACAGGCTTTAGGCCTGTTGGAGTCTGGATGTACACCACATGTGGCATGTTCCTGGTGGACCCTCGTAGCTGCACTGTTCCCGAGCTCACAGAATTAGGGAGAGTGAGCTGTATAGAGTTACTAGCTGAATTTGGCATTTGCAGCATTGTAGAATGATTTGCCACTTGAACCTGAGACACAGAAGTTCCATTATTATGCTGCTGCGAGGAGCTGGTAGCAGTCATTTCAGTGCCATCAATATTGTTTGGCCTGGGGTTAGATCCCATGTGCACATGTATTATAGAACTCAAGGGCTGACTAGTATTTTGCAAAATGGGCATGGAGGACAGTCCCGGGCCCCCAAGCTGAATATTTTGACTTGTTCCAGGAATTTGCAAAGGTACATTAATAGTTTCTCCCGCTGGTAACTGTACAGGCACATTAGTTGTTCCTGAAACTTGTATAGGAAGACTAACTGGAGCGATTTGCAGGGGCATACTGCTAGTGGGTCCAGACAATTGAACAGGGACATTGATGTTGGAGCTAGTCCCAGGTATTTGTACTGGCACATGGACAGTAGACAGCTGCAGGGGGTATGAGGAAGGGTTGGTGTGCAGCTTGACGGGCGCTAGCGAGTGCGTCACGAGCCCGTGCTGCAGCGGCAGTCCGCCCTGCCCGCTCCCCACTGATGTCACGATCATGCTGCTCGAAATTGGCGCCTACAAAAAAATTAACAAGTCATAACCACTCTCAAATAAATGAATAATATTATCTCATTAAAAATAAAACCACTCACACGCAAAGTATTCAGTAGAACATTCTGATGTGAGCCGGTAGCGGCTAGATTAGTGCACACGGGAGCGCTACTCGATTTTAATAATCTTTTTTTCAATATCTCACTTTTCGATTCATCAAAGTTTTGAAGTGAATTACACTGCTGTCTCTCCATTTCTCGGCATCGAGATAGGTTGCGAATGCATTACAAACGTTTGGCTATCTTTTATAGTTCATTGTTGACGACCTGTAATGTATTTGGAAATAAAATATTGAAAGGTGAAAAACAATCTCGACGCACCACCGACTTCAAGTGCTGTGTGAACGTGACGACAAAGTTATTTGTATAAATAAAGCTGAAAAAAAATATTCGAGAAAAGCAATAATATGTTCAAATTGTTACATTGCATTATTTTTATCAATATTTCTTTTCAGAGTATCGCACTCTATCAAATTGTGCAGCTACTTTTGCAGAACCACAACCTTCCTTAGAAAAGTTCACTAAATATTATCACGACAGTTTGTTACTTACGATTAAATGAATCAATATGAAGAATAAACACACTAAGATTATTCTAACTATTACAGCATCATTTTCGTGTTGAAAACAATTTATTATAAATAAATAACGTATAATAAACCAAGGATATTTACCTGCTTGGCACACAACTGGTAATAATTTCTGACAACATAGACAAAATTGATGCGTCGGGTAAGTTGGTATTAGCAAAATGTTTTGACCAATTACAATCGAGCATTTCCGTGACGAACCTTTCGCGCCCGAATGTTCCAAAAAAAAATCAACTCAACAGATTAAACAACAAAACACATTCTTCCTCTGGGGCACGGAGCACGTTTTGTCCTCTCTTTTTAATTATTAAAAACAGTCAAGTTATGCAAAGTCATGATTTCGTTGATTTTATTTATTGTACAAACATAATTCATCGTTGAGAACACGGAACAGAAAAAAACGTTTTTTCTGTTCTGTTTTTTTTTTAGATATTCTAAACTGATTCAGAAATAAATCAATCTTAGTTTTTTAATTTTTGTCAAGATTGAAAAATAGGTCTTATTTTGTGATATAAAATGAATGGATAAAATAACCTTCCTTCGGGCAGTCGGGTAATTAGCAATGACCGGATGTTCAACTTCAGTGGTTTTCCTTTTCCCGCTAGGCTTATCAAAAACAATTTATTATTTGTAATTTTCGGTTAAAGAGTTTAACTAAAATATTTTTAGTTTGTCAAGTTGACAAGTTTTACCCTGATTGGTCTGATTTTAAAATTTAAATAGAAGATTTTCCATCATATACATTCAGACTTCACCAACCATAGAACTTAAACGGGACAGAGCACTTGCAGCTCAAAAGCACGTAAAACGAGATACCTTACATGCCTAGTACCGATGCCCTTTGTGCCTTTCAATAGGGTGACCGTCCATAGTACCATACCTTAGATTTTTGTGAAAAGTTCAATCTTCCTGCTCATTGTTTATATAATCACTGAAGTTTTTCATTAGCTATGGAAAAATTCGGAGAGATTAAGGATGGATTACGAAATAAACAATACAAATAGTATAAGGTATCAATTTATTAATGTGAAATAATAAGTGCAGCGACTAAAGTTTTCCTTGGAATTGAAAACTCTCTTCTAGTTAAATAAAACTGCCGACATACATTAACATGGCATTATTATTTTTCAAGTAAAAATTACAATGAATCTCGTGTTTCTTCCACTCCCGCCAAGAGAGCTCTGCGTTGACAGTTCTCTCATGTAGTTAATATAAGCAACTTATTTAAATAAATATTCAATCAATTATTTTTGTAATAATATCAGCGATGTGTAAATTAAGGAAATATTAAATTAATTTCATTCCTTTTACATTATTGTCAAAATAACCAGTATTTCATTTATTAACTTTATTGTGAGAAAAATATTGGAACGTATGAACATACATTCATGACATACTGGTTTACAAAGGTTACTACTTTTTTAACTACTGATTATTCTAACGCCTGGTTCAATAAATTATTTGAAATGTACGATTTCAAGAAAAAAGTAGTTTAGCTATTCGTTTATTAACTAATTGCATTTATTTGCTTAGTTTTTATTTGAAAATTTTTTTAGGGTAAAAAAAAAACATTGTCAAATTTAGGGTAATTTCGCGTAACGTTAGGGTAACTTCAACTTCAACTTTTTTGTTTTTGGCAACCGGTCGCTTTATGTTAGCAACCACTACTGCCAATGACTCCTGACAGCAGCAAAAGTGTATGTTGTGTTTGACCAGTTTTTAAAAAAACAGTTTCTAAACATTGGGTGTTGAGAAGTGCTTGTTGCGTACCTAAAATGGATATACACAGACATTGAGACAGTACAAAACATTAAGACGGTACTAAATCTTAAGACAGTACAAAACATTGAGACAATACAGGTTGGATCCAAGGGAGAGACAAAAGCGAAAAAAAGCGTCTAAAGTTTAATTTTTTTCTTTTGTGATGTATTTAATCATTAAGGTCAGGATTTTTTTGTTAGAGGAGGCAAGAAGTAAAAGGGATTTGAGGTTTGTGGGTTTGGGGATACCGGGGGGAGAATATTATAAAGTGAGACCGATCTCATTGGACAGTTTAAAAAGATGTGGTCGGCAGTACCCTCCTCCAAGCCGCATGAACGGAGGGGGGATTGGACAATACCCCATCTGTACAGGCGGGAGGGAGTGCAGGTATGACCAATACGCAGTCTACAAATGACTGAGGTGGTCTGTTTGTTAGCATGCCGAAACCGAAAGAACCATGGCTTGGGGGGGATGCTGGGTTGGATGTCCCCGTAATGACGTCCTTTGACCAGATTGGAGCGCTCATACAGTCCGAGCAACGTTAGGGTAAAGAAAATATCTGAGGTGGCAACACTGTTCTTTCTTTTGACATGACTGACATGATAATCGGCTAGTTATAGTTCGTAATTAATTAGTAAAGTAAGGAAATCCTAAACCTCAAAAGTGCAATTCTCGTG
Organism: Choristoneura fumiferana; assembly: GCF_025370935.1. Classification (NCBI taxonomy): domain Eukaryota; kingdom Metazoa; phylum Arthropoda; class Insecta; order Lepidoptera; family Tortricidae; genus Choristoneura; species Choristoneura fumiferana. Next base: position 21,669,943 of record NC_133476.1, on the reverse strand, counting down.
AATATCCAATAAAATGGTGAGTAAAAATTCAGTTTTCTATCTCTTTATGCTAAGATTGTACTATGGATTATACAGTAAACTTTGTTGCAGAAACCTCTCATGTTGCAAGGGCACGAGCGTGCCATAACTCAGATCAAGTATAACCGCGAAGGAGATTTGCTGTTTTCAGCGGCGAAGGATTCCAAACCGAATGTCTGGTGGTCGCTAAACGGGGAGCGTTTGGGCACCTTCAATGGCCACGGTGGTGTGGTCTGGTGCCTCGACGTCAATTGGCAAACCATCAACCTCATTACAGGAGGTGGTGACAGTTCCTGCAGGTTCGATTTGTATATTTTATATATTCCTGAATTCACTTTAAAATTTGAAAACCCTGTTTCAATCATTTATATTATTTTTTTTGAGGCTTAAGTGCACCTCGCTGTGTCTATGTCTATGCCAGCCTCGTTGGTAGACTCGATGGCCAAATTCATAACACACTTCTCCTGCTATGCCCAGATTTGCACTGCACTTATTTATTATCCTTAGCTTGTATAGTTCCCAGAACTTGTGCTAAAGCATTCTTAATTAAAAATAAAATCATATGGTGTTGCTAAAAAAATTTTTTTATATTTCAACTGTGCAATGCAATAAATATTGTGAATGTAATTTTGTATTAGTTGTTTCAGTAAAATGATATTTTTTTCAACAGGCTATGGGACCTGGAGACTGGCAAAAACATTGCTACAGTGAAAACAAACTCCTCTGTGAGGACTTGCAACTTCTGCTTCAGTGCCAACCAAGCTGCCTTTACCACAGATAAAGCCATGGGCCACCCTTGTGAAGTAAGTGGGAAAATTTAGTTTGTTGTCTGGTTACAAAAAAATCCTAGTTACAGGCAATTTTTAATAAATATATTTCTTTTTTATTCAACTGGATGGAAAACAAGCAAGTGGGTCTCCTGATGGTAAGAGATCACCACCGCCCATAACCATTGCCAACCTAGAGGTCTAAGATGGGATACCTCAAGTGCCAGTAATTTCACCGGCTGTCTTACTCTCCACACCGAAACACATCAGTGCAAGCACTGCTGCTTCACGGCAGGATTAGCGAGCAAGATGGTAGTAGCAATCCGGGCGGACCTTGCACAAAGGTCCTACCACCTGCAAAAAAAAAAATTTCAGCAACAGTATCCATCACTGTAATATTCGGATCCACCAGAAAGGATTACCTTTTATTATTAACATATTTCAGGTGTTTGTTATTGACACAAGAACTGTTGACGAGTCCATCTCCTCCCAAGCGCCGATCCTCAAGTGGGAGATCACTGACTCTAAGGTCACGTCCATGGTTTGGGGCACTCTTGATGAGACTATTATCACCGGCCATGAAGCAGGCGACATTATTCAGTGGGACCTTAAGGTATGCACAAAAATAAATTTTGTGTTCTTTTTTACTCCATATAAAGCAAAGGGTTGAAAGAGGGCACTACTGCTCGTGCTTGTTCATCTGTTTCTCTGTCCTTCCGTCACGGGTCTAGCTGCCAAACAGTTCAAGCTAAAGTCTTAAAATTTTTAGAGATTGTTAAATGCAAATGCAAAAACTACTTATCCAACCTACTACCTATCTACCCAGCCTAGCTAGCTCAAGGTTGGGGCAGACATAATTATTTGTGTGTTTGTTCTTGTGTCTTGCATGTATGATATGTATTTAAGTATATGTCTTTTTCAATGTTAGTATGTTTATCTGTCACCGGGTACCTAAAGTATACTGCTCAAGAGAAAGTAAATGCCACTTAAATTTCATTGTTGAAATGAAAATACTAATAAATATACTGTAGAATGGTTTAATTAATACAACATAAGAAAATACAGATACTTTTCATTCAATTAAATGTATTCAATTATAAATGCAAATATAGTTTTGATTTAATTTACTGGTAAAATTCAAGTGGCCCTTATAGTTTTTTCAGTAGTATATAAGCATTGCTTAGTTTGAGATTAGTCAATTTAGTGTCAATTATGCCTTGTTATTTTTTCAATATTATTATTTAGATCTTAAAAATAATGTAACAGTCTTCTTGGAAAGAGTTATGCCTGCCTCTACAGTCCCTGCTCTATTTGTCACATGAGTGTGATAGATAAACGTTTATAATAAATTCCTTTTCCAGACTGGCAAGAAAATACATTCCATCAAGGAGCACACCCACCAAATTAACGACATGCAGTTATCTCGCGATGGCACCATGTTCATCACCGCCTCTAAAGACCAGACGGCCAAACTATTTGACACCAGCTCCTTGGAGCTCTTGAAGGAGTACAAAACAGAGCGGCCCGTCAACTCTGCTGCACTAAGCCCGATCTTAGACCATGTGGTACTTGGAGGTGGCCAGGATGCTATGGATGTCACAACTACCTCTACCAGACAGGGCAAATTCGATGCTCGCTTCTTCCATTTAGTATTTGAAGAGGAATTTGGAAGGGTGAAGGGCCATTTTGGACCCATCAACAGTTTGGCATTCCACCCAGACGGAAAAAGTTACGCGTCAGGCGGTGAGGACGGCTACGTCCGCGTCCAGAGCTTCGATCAGTCCTACTTTGACTACACCTTTGACTATAACCGTGATTAGATATATTTTTTACTAAAAAACCCACAAGTTGTAAAGAAATATATTTTACTAAGTGGACTTGATGTTTTATTTTTCGCTGTTCAACATGACAATGAAATAAGTTACTCTAACTTATAGGAAAATATCCGTAGAATATCCGTAGAACTAACTGTGGCCATGCTTAATGTTTTAATTTTCAAGTTATATTAAAATCACAAAATTTCAAGTTTATCCGACCACTGGAAGTGCGTCAAAATGAACTTGCAAGATTTAACCCAAAAATAATAACAAATGGGGCAAGTTAAATAAAACCTTGTAAAAATATTATGTATACTTCAATTCAAATTTAGGAGAAAGTGGCTCCATCAAATTATGTATACTTATGAATGACTACAGTCGAAATCGGAAGTTCAAACAGGGCCGGGTAAATCATCATGGAGGTGAAATGTTACTAAGTTAAACCATCAGCAGTTTTATAGTATTTTATTAATGATTTAAACTACTGCTAAAATGAAAACCCTGTTCCCGTGTTGAAACAAAACGAGTTTCCAAATAATGATGACCGTGGCAAAAAGAACCTAGTATCCAAGCCAAAGAAAAAAAAGCAATTGAATGTCAGTCAGACAGAAATGTCAAGATTGTCAAATCAAATACAGTGTTTGCGATTTGCGTTTTCATTCAATACATTTTGTGTTGATGTGAACTAAAAGAAAACAGTGTTCCACACTCGATAAGTGAAGCAATATTAATGCGTACACTTCATTCAAAAGAATTTTGGTGTATGGAAATGAAAACTTTCTAATAGCATCACCAAATACCGTGACATCATTTGTGAGTGCAAATTGTATTTCTACATTGTAAACACCAATTTTTGTAATACTTGCATTTTTTAAATCAAGAATTCTCATTTTCATGTTGAAGTGATATATTATATAGTCATTTTGGAATTTAATTTTATGATTAGCTTGAAAATAAAATTTCTGAACAACAAAATTGCGTCAAGAAGTTTTACCGTCATTATTGGACTTGCCCGTATTTCCTAGAATCTTCAAAATCATCTGTCTGTCTATATCAACCAGTAATCATTGAAAATTACCCTATATTTCATAATTTTGCTGACACTGGATAGTGGTAGATATGTATCTACTTACTGATTTGTATGTGCACTAGTCCAACTCACAATTGTTTTTTTATTATATAGGTCTAATAGTTGGTAGTTAGAGCTAAAAGATGAGCAGCCAACACCAGTACATGACTGTGAACAACACGCCTAGCACTCGGGTCGGAGATATTGAACATATAAGTAAGTATTTCACACTGTTTTGATTATTTATGGTGTACAATGAGCTCGCAACCTATGGATAAATAATTTATAAAGCAAGAAACGCTCCTGTAATGCTACTTCGCAGAGTTTTGTGAACTGGTGGCAGTTTTTTTGACATTCATAAGTGCTTTGTTATAGCCTAAATTGAATAAAGATATATTTTGACTTTCTTTTGTTTTTTTTTTATTAAAAAAAAATTGTTTTACTTTGTATAAATTTTAAATTAATGCTTAGTTAATTGTCAATGTAGTAAATTGTATTGTTAACAATTTTTTTACAAGTTTTTTATAAAATAATTTCACCTCGTATATTTATTTGTTTGCTTCAAATTTAGCTATTAAATTTTGATTCATTTTCAGTGGTTGAATTGACTTGTGGTATAGTAGGTACATAGGTCAGATGACAATACAAGTAGTCAGCAAAAAAACAAGTTTTGTATCAAAAATAAAATTTTGAACAATAACTTTAGGTATATTTTCAAAAATCTATCACAACTTGTTATGCCATTTGAACAAAAAAAAAAATGCTTGCATATTACATATTGTTGCCAGGCCACTTGTCGGAGCACATAGGCTCGCTCTGCCTCTCCTCGGAGTACTCGGACGTGACTCTGATAGTGGAGGGGCAGCGCATCCCCGCGCACAAGGTTATCCTCGCAGCGAGCAGCGATTACTTCCGTGCGCTGCTCTATGGCGGCATGCGGGAGGCCAATCAGGTACAGTGCAACAGACCTTAGAGGTCATCCAAAATAATGTGAACAAAAACACATTAGTGACACAGGAAAAAAATAATTGCAATTTTCATAGCAATAGGTGTGACACGGGTGGGGAGGGGGGAGACGGTTACGGAAGTGATCAAAATTGGCGTAACGTAATGTGTCAAAAAACGGAATTTATGAATATAAATAAAGTAAAACACCCTCATGCTAACAGCACCCATATTCATTGAAATCTGTGTCACACTTTACTGCATTCAATTAATTTTTTTTTTGTTTGTGGCAACTGTCTCTTTAGGATAGTATTTACTTTGTTATTAATACTTGTAATAAAATTGGTTTGGCTTGAGCAAGACGCCACTGATCAGTCAACAAAGAGTCTTCTTTTATTTTATGTTTGATTGATTCTCCAAGTTGGCCTGCATGGGACCTAGTACCCAAGCCCTCCATTCTGGCTGGATATGAGTATAACGATTATAATGATTTATTATAGCTTAGTAATATTAAAATTGGAAATTGAATAGATGTGCTACAAACTGTGCGTAAAAATACGTATAAGGCACTTGTCTCACCGCCAGCGAGGACACGATTGGCTATCGACTATTTTCTCGCTCAAGAAACGAACCAACGATATAAGATCCTGTGTGAGTAAAAGAGACACATATATTAATAGTTGATCGCTGGCTGTTCACACTGTCGGCGAGAACTGGCTCTTACATCTTTTGTCGCAGCGACAAGAGCTATAAAACTCGCTGAGCTATAGATACTCGCTCAGCGATGTCAGCTCGGCGGCCGCCCCGCACGAGCCAGTCGAGTGAAGCGAGTAATCACCCGTCGCACGCGAACACTCGCTTGCAGCCGAGCGACAAAACTACACTCGCTTCTCGCTTCTCGCTTCTCGCTGCTCGCCCACTCGTTTCTAGTTACTCGCTCTACTCGCCTCTCGCTCATCGTCGGCGGTGGGACAAGTGCCTAAATACGTAAAAATACCTAGTGTCTTTGGTTCTTAGGCGTAGAAAAGACTAGGATACTAGGTAAGTAGTTTGTGTATTTATCTATTTAATTAGACAATGAAAATTGACTAACTGCAGTAATTAACTTTCTTTCAGGCTGAAGTAGAGTTACAAGCACCTCTTCAAGCTTTCAAAGCACTGCTGCGCTATGTATACTCAGGTAAAAACCTTTGCATAATTATCTGTCTGATAAATCACGCGTCTGATCGACGAGTCATTTTCGACAATCCACATACATACGTAGTTAATTTACGGGCGGGAACTAATCTACCTCCAGCCAAATTTGCCTGATTCTTAAGTGTCTCCTAATAAGAGGACGAATTTAATGAAGAAAAAAATACCCAATAATTCGCACATTTCTGGTTGAGACGCAGCCTTAAGCCGAGTTTAGACTTGCAAGAAAAATCGTGCAAGTTGCATTACATTGCGAGGCCGTAAAGCCAACGAGTTTGTAGTGGTCAATCGAGCGCCGCAATGTATTGCACAATTTTTCTTGCAAGTCTAAACTCGGCTTTAAAGTTGTGATCATTGGGCGAGATGTCGTCTGTGTCCAGGGCACATGGGGCTGTCCCTGCTGCGCGAAGACACGGTGCTGGACATGCTGGGGCTGGCGCACCAGTTCAACTTCCAGGAGCTGGAGGCAGCCATCTCCGACTACCTGCGCCAGGTGCTCGCGCTCAGGAACGTCTGCGCTGTGCTCGACGCTGCCAGGTACGCTCGCCGTAACCATCGGAGCTGTGATAATAGAACTAATAATATTCAAACTAACTAACAAAGGTCTTAAATTCTATCTGAAGTAAATATATATATTTTCATCAGACTTGCTCGTAAACAGTGTCATAACATGCAGGCTACCTTGGTTGCAACCCCCAAAATAAAACCCTCGACCTTAATGTGCTTGTCATGAAGCCCGTGGTCGGTCGCATGAGTCAGTGCCCGTACTGATGGCGCTGCGCCGTGCCGCGTGCGCGCGCTCCTGCTGCAGGACCACATGGTCTACATGCACACGCACGTTGCGGCGCATGCGGAGGGAGGGGGAGGTAGAGGGCGGCGCTGCCAAGAGCACAGCCTAAGGTATCGCCAATATTTGGAACAATTATATTTTTTCTTTTACAAATATAAAATTTTACTCGCAAATGTGATGGAAAACATTGTATGTCGCACGGGCGGTACTAGAATGAGGGCTATCGTTTTTTGTCTCACTAGATGGCGCGCTGTTGCGTGAGGTTTTTAAGTGTGGCTTTCAGAGTCTGTTATTACGGGCGTTCAAACAAAGTTTAGATTAAAATCATATTTAAAACACCTTAAAACCGTACCATAAAAATATCCAGCAACCACAGTGTTGCTTAGTCCCGTTTTGTTCGGAAAAAAAGGGAGGACAAAAGTTTCCGAAAGACAGAACTGTCTCAAAACACAGACATTCATTGCCCCGTAACGCATAATTGCCATAATTAATTTCAGGTAATGCAAAATATTCACAAAAATATTCTAATTATAAATAAACCCGCGTAGCTCACCCAAAAACTATGAGATTTGACATTTCGGAGACCTCACGCTACACTAGCGCCTCTAGCGGCGAATTCATTCGCGATAGCCCTCATTACGAACATCGACTCATTAAAGCCTTCAGTCTTCGACTTCGTGCTTCTAATAGACTCTCGTTCGTAATTCTTTATTTACCGCCCTTAAGACACAATGTACAGAGCATAGGCTTAGAGAGCATAGGCTCTCTATGCTCATTTCATTTATTTATTGCATATCTCATTACAAACATGGATGGAATTATAAATAGGCAGGTCTAGATATTGTGATGTTCAAAGCCGCGGTAGCCTAGTGCAGGGGCGTCCAAGCATTTGGATTGTTCAACTTTTTTTGTACTTAGTTGCCATGGTTACGTCCCTGGACAACTCTTCAAAACCATGAGTTTCCAAATGTTTTCTGTGGTTAAAATTCATCGAGCGTACATTCTTGTCGTAGTTACAAGCCAGTTTATATTATGGACTATCTCCTAAGCACATATAACAGTTTTTTTTAAGAAACTCTGTCACTGTTGTCTATTGAACAACGGGACAGAATAACAAACAATATAAGGTTGATTAAGATTGGTTTTTTGGAGTCTTTTTGTATTTTTTATTTCAACTCCTAATTTTGTTACTTTTACGGTCATCCCCTAAAATATACATCGAAAATACAAACGGAAACATAGATGCACAGAAAGACCAGAAAAAGAGACCAGCGCTGGGAATCGAACCCAGGTTGGTGTCTGTACTCCTGTCCAGTGGTGGTGTAGTGGTATAGCACGCAGCACGGAATGCTGAGGACCTGGGTTCGATTCCCAGCGCTGGTCTCTTTTTCTGGTTTTTCTGTGCATGTATGTTTCAGTCTGTATTTTCGAAAAGGTTGATTGACCCATTTAACCAGTATCTGAAATCGGGGCATGAATCTGGCACCAAATTATACCGGTATAGATCTGAAGCCATATTGACTAATGCGCTGACGTTCGCGCCCGTATTCACCATCTCTTTCTACCCTCGTCTCAGAGGCGGCGTAGCATGGGTTAGCGCTTTACTACAGGGCACCCTCCCAACCGTCGTCGTCTCTCAAAAATAAGACGACTTCTTCATACGCACGTTTCATAAGCACGTTAATTTTGGCACCCCCTGGTGCTGGGTACCAGGCCCCCCCCCCTATTATACCGTGGACAGAAAGAAGTGAATAAGGTTGTAATACGGTATTTGACTATTTTGTATATGTTTTATAAATTAAAACTACACAATGCCTGTTATCGAATAGAAAAACAATTTTTAAGCTACCTTTACAAATAACAAAGTTATACAGGTTTGAAATTCAAGATTAGACAGAGAAAGACATACTAGCATGTGACGTCACACGCCAGTACCGCCATACTTGCTGCATAGAGAAAAGCGTTTGAGAAAGAGACAGGTATATAGATTTTTCAAAAAATCACTATAAATCCAATTTTCAACCGATTTAAATTTTCTCTTCGCTAAACACTATCTGTATATCTATATTTTCATAATAATATTAAGATATGGCAAAATCAAGAGTTGTCAAATACCGTATTGTTCCAAGTGAGTCAGACAGTAAGATCTCTGATTTAAGCCTTGATTATATGTTACTAAATAAATAGTGTTCAATTCTGCAGGCTTTACGGTCTAGACGCATTGATGGATTATTGCTACAACTTCTTGGACAGGAACGCCACAGAGGTTCTTCAGCATGACTCCTTCTTACAACTATCAGTTGTAAGTATAACATCTGAAACCATTATCTTATACTTTTAATATAAGCAGGGGCAAACGAGCTTGCGGGTCATAGGTATGCCGCGTTACGAGGGGTATCAAGATACTGATAGGCTCGTTTAAAGATCCTGAGTTGTATCACTCCTGGACTGCTGTCCCAGGAAGCTGGTTCCATATTTTTATCGTGCCTGGTATGTTTTCGTTTTTGTTTGTGTTTTATGTACTCTTAATAAAGATAATGTACGTAACTGTCCCTTTGATTTGTGCAGGAAGCCTTGCAGGGTCTTTTGGAGCGAGACTCGTTTTTCGCTCCCGAAGTAGACATCTTCAAGGCCGTGTGCAGATGGTTCGAGGCGAACCAGCAGTGGGTCAAGTCAGAAAGCGGGCAGGCTCAGGTGGTGAGTAGCGCTGTATACGATTTTTTATAGATTGTTGCGAGCGTCTGGCTGATAACGCACATACTAGAGCACTGAAATTTGATGAAATTTGAGGCTTCAGGTACTTTGGCATTGGCAGACATACATTGAATGTCATTGAGCTGAGAAGAGATTTTCAAAAATTCTCACGGAGTAGGGAACTAGCTGAATAGATTGTTACCGTCATCAGGTGAGATTAGGGTTGCCAGATACAGGCATTTCATTTCCGGGACAATTCGAGGGTTACGAATTGGGTCGGTAGGTAAATACCAATACAAGCACAAAACCAACTATTCTCTTCAAATTGACAAAATCATTAAAATTGGTCGTTTTGAAAAAGTGAGCCCAGATTTTGTCATTTGGCAAGTCTTTTGGAAGGACCTCAAAAACAGTTCTCAGGCATGTGAATTCTGAATACCTACAGGCCGTCAATGTTAACCGCAGCTTCAATTTTTAATATGGAAGGAAATACTGCTCTCGCAACTAGTAGTCGAAATCCGGGACATTAAAGTGTAATTCCTGGACACGGTACACGTAATTCCGGGACAATCCGGGATGTACCGGCCATCTGGCAACCCCAGGTGAGATAGAGGTCAATCATGGTTCAGGTTGAAGTAAAAAAAACCCTGGCGAACGTTTTCTCGGAATAAAACTATGTTATATCCTTTGGAGCTTCTTCAGCTCCATACCAGCAAAATTCATCTACATCGGTTCAGCGATTTAAGCGAGTAAGGGTTACGGTCAGAGTTATTTTTGCATTTATACCTAAAACTACACTGCGAGTATATTATTATGGTCAAGCAGTTCGATCAAAACTAGTCGACCCGTTCCTGATTGAAAAGCAGGGGACAGGAGCCCCCACTGGTCTCCTTGGCGCCGCCCTTGCTTTATCCCTTGCTGAGCTGCCCGTCTGGCAGCTTGCCTTCTCTCCAGTAAGCTGCAAAAGCCATCTATGGTTAGCAGGAACAGTCTGTTCGAAAGTCTTCAGGCACTGGCTTAGAATCCTACTAATACTCGTATTATAAATACGTAAGTTTGTGAATGAGTGAGTGAGTATGTTTGTTACTCCTTCACGCTGAAACGGCTGGACGGATTTGGATGAAATTGAGTATGTTGATAGCTGGACATCTGTAATAAAACATAGGCTACTTTTTATTCCGATATTCCCACGGGATAGGGATAAAATCTCGAAACAACAACCGCGGGCTTAGAGTCATGAAATTAGACACGATTTTGTTTTAATGTAACGTCAATAAAAATCACGATTTAATTTTCGGGAATTCCGATGGGAGTGTTTAAAAATCCTGAAATTTCAATGAAGGCTATCGTTTTTTGTCTCACTAGATGGCGCACTGTTGCGTGAGGTTTTTAAGTGTGGCTTTCAGTGTCTGTTATTACGGGCGTTAAAACAAAGTTTAGATTAAAATCATATTTAAAACACCTTACCATAAAAATATCCAGCAACCACAGTGTTGCTAAGTCTCGTTTTGTTCGGAAAAAAGGGAGGTCAAAAGTTTCCGAAAGACAAAACTGTCTCAAAACACACACATTCATTGCCCCTTAACGCATAAAATTGCCATAATTAATTTCAGGTTATGCAAAATATTCACAATATTATTCTAATTATAAATAAACCCGCGTAGCTCACCCAAAAACTATGAGATTTGACATTTCGGAGACCTCATGCTACACTAGCGCCTCTAGCGGCGAATTCATTCGCGATAGCCCTCATTCAGCTGCCGGATCTAATGATTTACGTGTGCGAACCCGCGGTTAAACACTAGTGTATGATATGCAGGAGAAGATCCTCCGCTGCGTGCGGCTGACGCTGATGAGCCTGGAGGAGCTGCTGCGCGTGGTGCGGCCCTTCGCGCCCGTCACGCCCGACATGCTGCTGGACGCCATACACGACAAGACGCGCACGCGCACCACCGACCTGCGCCACCGCGGGCTGCTGCGTACGTACTGCATACTGCATACACTCACATATACTGACGCGTGACGAAGCAACTCATAAAAAAACCCGCCAAGTTCGAATTGGAGTTCATTCATTCAAGTGCGAGTCGGACTTGCGCACGAAGGGTTCCGTACCAATATCCATGCAACATTAGACATTAGCAAAAAAAACGGCAAAAAATCAAGTTTGTTGTATGGGCGCCCCCCTTAAAATAAATAAATATCACGGGACAATTCACACCAATTGACCTAGTCCCAAAGTAAGCTTAGCAAAGCTTGTGTTATGGGTACTAAGCAACGGATAAATATAATTATATAGATAGATACATACTTAAATACATATTAAACACCCAAGACCCGAGAACAAACATTCGTATTTTTCATACAAATATCTGCCCCGACACGGGAATCGAACCACTAGGCCATCTGGTCGTCTAAAAAGACCCTTAAATATTTATTTTATTCTGTTTTTAGTAATTGTTGTTATAGTGGCCACAGTAATACATAATCTGTGAAAATTTCATGTGTGACAGTTCAAGAGATAATGCCCTGTGACAGACGGACGGACAGACAGACAGACAGACAGCGGAGTCTCAGTAATAAGATTCCGTTGGCACCCTTTGGGTACGGAACCCTAAAAAGTGTAGGCTGCCCGCGGTGCCATAAGTTTTCGGGCGCTAAATACAAGCGGGGGTATAAAATAGGTTGGATACCTAATTTAATAATTGGCTGGTTTATTTGGGAACTTAAAATATAAACTCAAAATAGTAATAGAAATAAATATATTGCATTTTAACAAATAATAAAAACTGGTCAAGCATGAGTCGGCCTTACGAAAAAATTTAAACTTTGCAATTTGCCTGTTACCAGCTGTACTTTATGATTTTATAGTGATACCCACCATACATTGACTAAATTTATGTGACGCATAAATGTGATGCCGTCTCTGTTTGTTTTGTTCGAATAGACGGAGACGGCATCACAGTTATCCGTCAAATAAAATTAATCAATGGGTGGTGAACAGCCCCTAAATATATTTTTGCCCTTGACTGCTATGGCCATGGTGTACCAATCCAACTTGGACTTGGCCTTTTTTTTACAACAGAAGATCCCATTGTTATCTCTCCGCTTTTGCTCCCCTAGTTCCGGAAGAGAACGTGGCGACATTAAAACGCGGCGCGCGCGTGATCGCCGGCGACATGCGGTCGGCGCTGCTGGACGGCGACACGGAAAACTACGACATGGAGCGCGGCTACACGCGGCACACCATCAGCGACGCGCCCGACAACCCCGGCATCCTCGTGCGCCTGCCCGCGCCCACCATCATCAACCATCTGCGGCTGCTGCTGTGGGACCGCGACAACAGGTGAGTGGCTGCGGGACACGCGGGACCCACCAGCGACGCCCACAATCCTGTCATCCTGGTGCTGATATCCAGCATCAACCGGCTAGGATCGGTCAAGGAAGAAACCAATGAATGTATGAAAATCCTTTATTGCATTGTTTTATATTTTTTTAATTGCACCACCAAAGGTAACACAAGTATTTTTACTATAAAATTAACATTCATAGTGTAAAAAAGTGTAGTGGTTGGTCAACCTGACTGTCTTGTGAAATTTGACAAATTGCGTACAAAAATCTGCTACTGGCTACTAACTTTGCCAAAAAAAAGTAAAAAAAAAAAAAACAAATTGGCGGGAACCTTGCGAATTTTCCGTGGTAATTTTTCTGAGAGTGCGAATGTAAACTTACAAAAATGGAATCTTCGAGTGCTAGTGACATTTCTTTCGTATTAATTGTTTAGCATGAGTTTTTTTTCGCTACTATTCCCGTAATAGTTGAAAGAAAAGCAGATTATGCACCTTGCATCAAGTAATTTATATTGCCCTCGTGCTTTTTAAAGCCCTCGCTGACGCTCGGGCTCCAAATTGGCACTCGGTGCAATAATAAATAACTTTCTGCTTGGTGCAACAATCTACTATTTCCTATTCTATTAAGGAAAATAGCCAATTAAAATGTAAATTTGTGGGCAGGTCGTACGCGTACTTCATCGAGGTATCTGTGGACCAGAAGGACTGGGTGCGCGTGGTGGACCACAGCAAGTACTACTGCCGCTCGTGGCAGCGGCTCTACTTCGCGCCGCGCGTCGTGCAGTTCATCCGCGTCGTCGGCACCAGCAACACCGTCAACAAGGTCCAGCCACCACACTTGATGCCATTGTTTCCAGAAGGCCTGGCCGCGTGGTCACCACAGCAAGTACTACTGCCGCTCGTGGCAGCGGCTCTACTTCGCGCCGCGCGTCGTGCAGTTCATCCGCGTCGTCGGCACCAGCAACACCGTCAACAAGGTCCAGCCACCACACTTGATGCCATTGTTTCCAGAAGGCCTGGCCGCGTGGTGGACCACAGCTCCATCAAAACGCGATACTGAACCGCATACCAACTACCAATAGACTTTTTTCCAAAGCTACAATAAGAAATTTTCATCTCTCCTGTTCGAAAAGTTTAATTTTCATGGGTAGATAGCCAGGTGGAAAATTGCGTTTTTATCTCTAGGGTGGAAAGTATTTTTTATTTTATTTTTCGATTAGTCACGGAGTCGAAGATAATTGAGTTACGTCAATGACACTTTTTTTTCACGTTTCGGCATGGCCATCTAGATGCACGCACGTCGTGACCAAGGAGTTTATATACAACACTGGAGGTTGAACGCCGAACATCCGTTTGAAATAAGAAATTTGATCTTTATGACGTCACGAACATATTCCATCTCTTTCTTTAGTTAGGTTAAGAAAGAGATGGAAGTCATTCGTGAAATGTGAAAGGGATGGAATATATAAATAAATAACCTCCAGTTTTGTATATCTCCTTGGTTGTGACCAACTCGATTTTTTTTTATAGTCGGCTGTGACATGTGGCCAGGTCGAAAAAGTACCGTTGGAGATTGGAAATTCAATTTATTATTATTAATTTTTTTGTAGTATTTTACTTTCCTCGCAGTCGAAATGAAAAGTAGAGTGTCTAACTCGGGTGAAAATACCCATTTCCCCTCGAACTATTGGCGCTCTCACTTCGTTCGACCGCCAGAAATATCTCGGGTGAAATCCACCCTTGGTTACCAATCTCATCATCAATCTACTATTACATCATTTAATCATTCATTTTGGTTTTCTGTGTGATGATGATGATTGTTGTCAGGTTTTCCACGCGGTGGCGCTGGAGGCGATGCACACGGCGCGGGTGCCGCCGCTGTCCGGCGGGCTGGTGCGGCCGCTGCACAACGTGGCCACCGTCGAGCTGTCGGCCGTCGTCATCGAGGGCATCAGGTACACTCTACACACGGGTCAGACCTACGCGCGCGGTTTTTGATAAAAATTCTAATACAAGCTTTTTTAGCTGACTGTACTTCTTGCCCTTGTTACCAAAGTACTCGTCAAGACGAAGCAACTGGCTAGTTCGGCTGTCATCTTGGCCGCCTAACAATGCCTAGCAACAAAAAAACTCTGAAAAAAACAAGTTTCTTTAATTTTCAACTTTCTTTTATTTTTAGTATTTGTGGTTGTAGTTACAGTAATACATAATCTCTGAAAGTTTCAAGTGTCTAGCTATTACGGCTAAAGAGATAGAGCCTTGAGACAGACGGACAGACAGACAGCGTAGTCTCAGTCATAGGGTCCCGTTGGCACCCTTTCGATATGGAAAGCTAAAATGCTTGTATATTACGTATTGTTTTTGTTTTTTCGTTAGCCGTTCCCGCAACGCTTTGCTGAACGGCGACACGGAACACTACGACTGGGAGCAGGGCTACACGTGCCACCAGCTGGGCTCGGGCGCCATCGTGGTGCAGCTGGCGCAGCCCTACCTGCTGGGGTCGCTGCGGCTGCTGCTCTGGGACTGCGACTACCGCCACTACTCCTACTACGTGGAGACCAGCGTCAACTACTGGGACTGGGAGACCGTCTGCGACCGCACCCGGGACGCCGCCAGGTCAGGACACCACGCCTGTTCAGGCTGAACGCTCAACCGCGTCCCCAACCGCGGATGGCCGTAACATTGACGTGGCATTGCTATAACGTTGGTTCAGGAGCTTCTTTTTTAATCATATGAAAATGCAAATTGTCCTGTCATTCACTTTAGGATCTCTGAACTGCAAATTGTTCTTTAAAATCATTTACGCTCATTTTGGGAATTTTATTCTGCACCTATATCTTCTTCCTACATCTTCATTCATAAGATGGTGGCCCATGAGGGGAACAAACCCGCGACCTTCACGTTGTCAGCATGTTATCTCTTTGGTGAAGATAAGTTCCCGCTAGAAAACAGACAAACTTTAAGTACGACGGTGAAATATTAGTAGGATAGGAACTTTGAATTAAAAATATTGTGAGACACAGACTTAATTATTAAAATAAATTACAAGAATTTATGAATCACGAATTATTTGTTGAAGTATGCCCGACATGTTATGCAATGAAAGTATGGTCTGTGACAGTTGCAACATGTTTCAGATCATGGCAAGTGATCTACTTCACCCCGCGGCCAGTCTCCATCATCCGAATCGTCGGCACTAACAACTCTGTTAACGAGGTATGAGTAGTATTAGTGTTAAATAAAACCTTCGAATATAGTGACTATCACTATGGCCGTGGTTTATTTGTTCTTCTTTACAGCATTGTCTAGATTTTTTTTGCGAATACCATACCTCAATGAAGCCGACATCGATATAATGACGCTCGCCAAAGTTCGCAAAGCAGCAAAAGTCCGCACCGCCACTTGGTAGTTTTAAAGTCTGTTATTATTTACACACAAAAATGCCTATACATATAATCACAACTTGTATTTACCTATTTAAAAAAAGCCGAGCAAAAACCTTACTTTGTGACAGGTGTTCCATCTGGTGCACTTGGAGTGCCCGTCGCAGGTGGAGGAGCGCGACGACCCCGCCGCCAAAAAGAACCGGCCCTCGCCGCCGCCGCAGGACGCCCGGCACAACCCCAGTGGTACGTACGCCCCACCATCAATGCCGGCAGTCGAGGCTTCGCAGTGCTTTGCCTGTAGGCTAGGACCTGCGAGTCTTGCCAACCCTAAGAGCTGGTTCCTACTTGTCGGACGTCGGGCCCGGATTTTAATCGGATGTTCCAGCAGCAGAACATTTTATAATTATGAAGCTATTCATACTCGTCCGACACCGATTTTCCATAGAAATGACCGATGTCCGACACGGAACGGATGGGACACCCGACAAGTGGGAACGGGCTCTTAAAATAAATTTGGCAAGCAGCAATGTAAATTAAAATTGATTTGCGACAAATCTAAATCGAAAATACAAACTGAAATATAGATGCACAGAAAAACCAGAAAAATAAGACCAGCGCTGGGAATCGAACCCAGGTCCTCGGCATTCCGTGCCGTGTGCTATACTGCTACACCACCGCTGGACCTGGATATAGGTTTTACGGGATGACCGTAAAAGTAACAAAAAATTTGGAATTGAAATAAAAAATACAAAAAGATCCCAAAAAACCAATCTTGACAAATCTAAAGCTAGGCTATTCATATTCGCACGTGATGAATACTGAAATTGCTTACAAAGACAAGGACAAAATTACAAAAGAGAGAGACGACATTTTCTTATCAATGTCCGTGATGATGAATGCTATACTAATAAATCGTTTTTAGCCTTTGAATTTCTTGAGACAGATTTTGAACGAATTAGAATTAATATTTTTAAGAATAATCCATAATGATACATGCTGTCTCTTATCATTCATTTTTATTTCATTTGGTCAATCAACGAATGCTTGCACACATGTCTATGCCCCTTGTTACGTATAGTGATACATATTTTTTTTTTTTTTTTAAATGGTGTATGTTGCAGGCGCGGGGGCAGCGGCAGCCGCGGCGCCGGCGGGCGAGGTGCCGCGCGCCGCGTCGCCGCCGCCCGACGCGGCCGTCGCGCGCGCGCTACCACCCGCAGAGACAGCCACAGAAGCAGAGGAGCGCTACGAAGACTGAACGACTCCCACTGCTAGACTAGCTTTGAAGTAATTTCAAATTAGGCGGCTCTGCGGTTTAATCCCTAAAATTCGCACAAAGCGTTTTCGCTCGTCCTTTATTATCCGGACAGCTAAGGAGTGGAATGCTGTCGGCTCCTGTGTTCTCAGATCGGTATAATCTCGCCGTCTTCAAATCTAGGGTGAGTGGGCATTTATTAGGCAATCGTGCTCTATTTTAGTCCACATCTTCGCCTACTATCTGGCGTGATTGTGGTCAAACGCGAGCCTTTTTCTGTCTAAAAGTGTCGCGATCGTAGAACCGCTATAAGTGGTCGCGAGGGGGTCGCGCAGCCCGAAATAACTTGCCTAAACAGATAAAGGACCCCAAACAAGAAACGTACAACGTACGGCGTTTTTTACTCAATCTATATAGTGGCATCTATACGTAATCCTGAACTGAGAGACATTCTATAAACCACTACAATACGGTACTTGACTATTTTGTATTAATTATATATAATATAATAGTCATAAAAGTTTGAAAATCACGTCGATATATGGATTTTTCAAAAATCGAATCGAATTCGATTTTCAACAGTTTTTTTTCTTTGCTAAACATTGGTTGTACATCTATATTTTCATAATAATAAATAGGATATATGGCAGATTCAGGAGTTGTCAAATACCATAATCAATAACCTTTAAATTTGATCGATTGATGTAGAATCCTTCGTCTAAGTTCGGTTTATACTTGCCTGTTTATACAGTTACTAGCCCACGGAGTCGCCTAATGTGAAAGTGCTTATCATGACTATAAACCATCTTATTTCCAACTATAGATGTTGTAAATGCGATTTTACTACCGCGAGGTCCGCGAGCGTGGTGTGTTCTAGCTAAAGAAACGGATTTTCCGTGGCAATGATAGAGATAGAGTATCGGTTTCCTATAAAGCTATAAGCTATTTAGTGTAAAGAATATCACTGCACAACTAAATAACATTGGAGTATCATTAAGTTTCGTTGTTTTTGGCACAACTCTGTACTATAACCAACTAAAAGTTGGAAAACCCCCGACTTTCTCATTTCAAACCGATTTTGATAAAACATGTCTAAGAACCATCGCTACAAAACCTGCTTTCAAAAAACCTCATTTAAATTGGTCCACCCGTTTAAGAGCTACAGTGCCACAGATAGACACACTAGCAATCTAACTTATAACGCCCCTCTTTTTGCGTCGGGGGTTAAAAATAAGCAACGAGCAGTGTAATGATTACAGTCACGTACGTACATTACGTACCTACGTGTCTTTAATTACTACTCCTTGGATAATAGTCTCTGTAAATCTGTGAAAATTATGGAATTTTACCCAGTTAGTTGTAATTAATCTCTTTCAACATGTTTTTTGTTCGGCTCAGTAATCTTTTTTTGTTCAGTAACCGCATGTTCACTCTAGCCTTGAAGAGCCCTAGCTTGTAACTGTTTGGAAATATATTAGTTATTATAACAGTTCGTAGCGAAAAACGAGAGTAGTGCGCAAGGCATATATATTGAGACGCTGCCTTGTATAAGCAACCATGGTAGTTATTTAAAACATTTGTACCAATAATAATAATATTACTAACTCCTTTAACTCTTTGTGACAGATTCTCAATTACATAGGTA
Source organism: Choristoneura fumiferana (assembly GCF_025370935.1). Taxonomy (NCBI): domain Eukaryota; kingdom Metazoa; phylum Arthropoda; class Insecta; order Lepidoptera; family Tortricidae; genus Choristoneura; species Choristoneura fumiferana. Next base: position 21,651,016 of record NC_133476.1, on the reverse strand, counting down.
ATCAATCACTTGAGAAAGAAAATAAATAGGTAGTGCTTTTCATAATTTTAACTACACCACCATTTAATTTACGATTTAAGATAAACTGTTACATCTAAATTGTAGAAAGTTGTCTTCTTGTTAAGCTGTCGGGTTGAGCGTAAGAATAAACTTTTTCGACTATAATTATTACCCTTATGTAATTTGAAATAATAACCTGTTGCAATATTAGTTATTCTATGTTTTTAGCACAGCATGTTTCGAATAACTTGACGATCCTGTTTAATATTATAGTTAATTAGTGTTTAAGATGTTTTCTAGTCTATCTATTTCAGAAGCATGTTGAAATCTCATGAACTTCCTTATTGCCGGCTTGAATTTCTCTCAACACATATGAAGCTGGTATGAGATGTGAAATGTACATACATTGTGTCTTGTCTGTACATAATGACAAAACGTAATCATGAATATTCACCGATTTCCGTGATGAAGAGCTTGGTTAAGTGTTGCCATCAAATGCTTTACTATATTTTATTGTTCATGTGTTTCGCATTGCTCTGCATCTGTGACCATTTAGTGCTTATACGTTCCTTTAGATATTTCCTTGAATTTTTTGTTTTAACACTTTTAAGTGATTAAAACAAAAAGATGGGGTTGTGTTAGAAAACTATAATTACGTTATTTAGGTTTAGTTTAAGCCATCTTGTTATATTTATTGTTTGAATGCAAAAAATCATGTACTTGACTGCAAATTTCACTGTTTAAACTTAATTTGAGGTAGGTAAATAAATATTGTCTAATCTCAATGTGACGTGATAGTCTGATAGTAGCATGGACGATCAAACTTAAAATCAGTATCAAGACGGAATATACCACTTTGATACCGGTATTTTCAGTATAGTTTCAAGCAGTAATTCCGAAAATACTAGTACTAAAATGGTATTTATAAAACTTGGTACCGATTTCAAGCCCTAATTGTAAACATTGGCACAAAACAAAGACATGGGGTAGAGCTTAGAACTTTTCAGAGCCCTGTCATGTTGGTGGCATGGTGTGATGTGTCACAGACGGAAGCCCAACTGACGCCGTCTCTTCTTCTGTGATAAATAATGGAACCAGTTTGGTTTTCGCGCTGTAGGGTAAGCAAGCGAGTACAGGTGGTATATTCATAATCCTTATTGTAGGTTTAAGGCAGAGATATAAATATTGTAGAGCTTTTAATATGTTTTAATAAAAATTTAGATGAAATTGGTCTTTCACTTGAGAAGAAAATATGATATTCAGTTACATTAGAGCAGGCGTTTTGAACCTTTTTGTTTTAATGGCACACTTTTCGTTCATCAAAGTTTCACGGCACACCAGTAAAAAATAGCCAAGGGCCAGTCGGACTAGTGCATACAGTGCGTAGGATAGGGTTATTCATAGAGTTGTGTTTTCGTACTATTTACTCATTAAAAATTCATGATTTCAATGCAATATTCCCGGCAATCGCGGCACAATTGAAAATATATGCGGCACACTGATGTGCCACGGCACACCGGTTGAAAACCTCTGCATTAGAAGCCTGTTTCACCAATCTCTAATAATTGCTTGCTAACTCTAGGAAGGTCATTGGACAGTTTTATCTCAGTAAATTGCATAGTTTAGTATAACTTTAAATAAAGCCAGTAATTTAATACAATAAAACCATAGTTATTTTCATAGTTTGATTATATTTTATTCTTAAAAATAGATAATAACAGGCACATAGTTTCTAAGTGACCTGTGGTCCCTTTTCTGTTAAGACTGCCCTATTTCTTTTGAATATGTCACGAGCATCTACAATATCTGGGTTATTTTCCTCTGCATATTCATCCAGTCTTTTCCGCAACAAGAACTTTAAGTCCTGGATACTATCATCATTTTTCAAAGCAGATATTCCTACAACATCTTCAAACACTATGCCTTTCTCTGGCCTTATTTCCTTAGGTATTGAGTCCATTGCTTTTTCTATATTCTTCAATGAATGTTTAACTTCCTCAAATATGTCTTGAGCGCCTTCCAAATCCATTTTGTTAACAGCTAAGATGGCTGGTTTTTCTAATAATTCAGGGTCATACAGTTCCAGTTCCCTGTTCAGGAGCAGCACAGTTTCTAAGCATGATCTCTGTGGGTATTTTGGACTTAGTTGGAAGCCCTGGACATCAGCTATGAATAGTAAAAGTTTTGTCCTCTCTACATGTTTCAGAAACTTGTGCCCCAGCCCTATGTTATTGTGAGCTCCTTCAATCAGACCAGGAAGGTCTGCTATGGATATCTGCCGTAAATCTTCAAACTGTATGATTCCTTTATTTGGTTTGATGGTTGTAAAGGGATAATTTGCTATTCTAGGCTTGGCTCTAGATATGGCTTTTAAAAGCGAGCTCTTTCCCGCGTTCGGGAATCCGACAAGTCCTACGTCGGCAATAAGTTTAAGATCCAATCTTATGTGATATGTTTGGCCAAAATGCCCCAGGAAATTATTTTGGGGATTACCTCCAGGGCCTCCTCTTGCAACTATTATAGTTTGATCTTCTATATCAATGGATCCCATAGAATTTCCATCTTCTCTGTAAATTGTAACACCCAGTGGGACTTCAAGTTGAACGTCCTTACCAGGGTTGCCTACAATTTTAGTCTTCCTGCTATCCTCACCATGGCCGGCGCTAATAGTTTTCATGCGATATTTGTTCGAGATACTCAAAAGATTAGATTTCTCTTTACCGATACAATAAACACAACCCCCTTGGCCTCCAAGACCGCCGAACTTAGGGAGGCCGGTGCCTCCTGTACCTCCTTTTACGTGAAGTCTTATAGAGTCTAAAAATTTACTACGAAGATAATTACGAGGTCGTTTAATATCTTTGGCGGCAAACAATATCCTTAATATAAACACCATTGTACAGCAGTTTTATATTTTTAATTTCATGCTGCAAGTTTTTCGGACTGGATTTGCTAAATACCAATTTAGTTTAGTTTAGTATTTTTTAGGTTAGAATTAGAATTTGCTGTATACTCAGTATACTATACTGTCACTGTCAGTCAGCGCAAGCACAAGAAAACAAAGAAGCTATTTGTGTTATAGTAAAAAAACGCTCTAACTGGTAGATATTTTTTTTGTAGTAACACTTACCAGCTGTTTTTGACAATTTATGACAAGCAATACCTACTTGTTTTGAATAGAAATACAAAAACTTTGCCGGTTTTAAAAAACGATGACAATAATCCAAATAATGCAATGGATGCATTGATAACCAATTCAAAATGAGAACTAATGTGATTGCATTTATTATTACCTTACTTGGTTTTCAGCAGTTTTTATCGGTTCTAGCGAGCGATGGCGATCGCTCACCGTTTTACCAAACATGCGTTAGAAAATGCATGAATACAAATTGTACAAGTGGTAAGAACTCATTCACTTCCTAAACTCATAATCCTTTTATATTGCTTTTTAGGTTAAAACCTCAATCATTACAACAATTTAAGATAACCTATTTAGCAGCTAGAAATCGGAAAGCAGATATACTATACCCAAGGTTGTCTTTATACAGGCCGAGGTCTCGGGGCACACAGAAATTTAAAATCCTATTTCTTAATTGGTTTTCCTTCTTATTCACTTATTCTTACTTTTAGCTAAAATAAATGAAATGAATAATAAGAAAAATCAAGTTTCAACTATCATTTCAATTTAACAGACTTCCAGGGCTCCTATAAGATCGTGCCCTGGGCACGGGCTTTTTTTTATTCCATTGAATGGCAAACGAGCAAGTGGGTCTCCTGATGGTAAGAGATCACCACCGCCCATAGACACTTGCAACACCAGGGGGATTGCAGATGTGTTGCCAACCTAGAGGCTTAAGATGGCAGTAATTCGTGTGTCTATGTAATAATGGACAGATAATATGAAAAATTCTTGCATGCATGATATACCTATTATTTTATAATTTCGAGACTAATGTATACGTTACACAATAAAATCACTCACCATACATACTTAATCATATGCTAAAGACTATTCATCATATTCATATTCATTTTTCTATGTATACAGCGTTAGCCTGCTTCTCTTCCCAGATGGCAGTTTTACCGTAGAAGCATACAAACAGCTAGACTTGCCAACAAGGCTGCTGCAGTGGGGTTGCCGGGATGATTGCCGCTACCACTGCATGTGGCGGACCGTGGATGCGTTTCAGGAGAGAGGATATGATGTGCCCAAGTTTCATGGCAAAGTTAGTTTTGCTAATGTTTTTTTTTTAATTAAGCGGAATATATTATGTACCTACTTAAACCACATGACATGCCGAGAGACTCACTCATAATAAATGGTATTGTAACGGATAACTCACGTCTCAAATTGAGTTAAGCTCGACCTGTTTCGGGCTATTTCGTAGCCCTTCTTCTCAGGAGCATGCGACTCGGCGGCTGTTGCACTACGTGCCACCGCTCTGCTCTAACTAAGTTAGTTTTGTCGGGCAGTCGCGCGAGCAGAGCGGTGGCGCGTAGTGCGCGTGTTGCGGCAGCCGCCGAGTCGCGTGCTCCTGAGAAGAAGGGCTACGAAATAGTCTGAAACAGTCGAGCTAAACTCGAATTAAGACGTGAGTTATCTGTTATAATATCATTTAATATTTCACATGACATGCATTGATTTACATCAGGAATGTGTCAAACCAGTCTGCTACCTTTTTAACTGGATTAAAAAACGGACCACCACATTTTTTTTATTGAGAAGGTATTTGAAGAGTACAAGTACCTAGCAATTTTAAGGGTGAAAAATAAAATATTTTTTTTCCTTTTTATTTAGCTTCGCTCGCTCGGCTAGTGCGTTGTGGTCACAATTCATACTAACTACTTTCGGCATATCACGATGTGCCCGGTATAGAGCTAGGAATGTAGAAAAATGCGTTGCTCTAATCGATCTGCCGTATTGTTTCTCAGGCACATCGTGATATGCCTGGCCAACTTTTAGGCATATTATGAAATGGCGCCATTTCATGGTATACGATCGGCCGCCGACATGCGCACCTTTAGAATGAAACGAAACAATTCGAAATATTCACATTTCCAAAATAAACTTTGTATTAAACAAAACATGATTGAGTTTTAAAATGAGAACATTTCGAATCGCTTCAGTTTCATTCTAAATGTGCGAGTATTCTTTGAAATTGTGTGTGAATTAATTTTGCCTTACATGTTTGCAGTGGCCATTTGCTAGATTGGTCGGCGTGCAAGAGCCAGCCTCTACCTTCGCGTCACTGCTGAACTTGGCTGCCCATGTATACATGCATTACAAAATGACAACGCAGTTCTCTGTTAAGAACACACCACTGCTGATATTCTGGCATGCATTTGCTGTTGTAAGGCATTTTAAAAATTTATTTATGTGTTTATTTGAGTTATATATTCTGCATAAATGCATTTGCAGTAGGTACTTATCTGCTGCCACACTTGGGCCTTTTCTTTGCGACTTGCGAGACATTCTGTATCATCGGGCGTAGGTAGCCGTGACAACATAATTGCTGCAGGGTAGTTATATTATCAGCAGTATATAATTAGTATTACCTACTTGCACGACAAATTTGAGGTCACTAATAATTATACAAGTAGTTACGGAGATAGGGCTACTTTGAAGCGAAAATATAAATTTCATTTATTCCATATCCCGTGGGAATATCGAAAAATCCCGTCGTCGGTTGTGTAATTCTATGACACTCAAGACATGTGTGCCAAGCCAAATTTCGTGTCTTTAGCTTCAGCGGTTTGTGCTGTGCAATGTTATGTCAGTCAGTCAGGACTTTGCATATCTTGTATAAATAGATAAAATATGAGAACATGTTTATTTCTTCTAGGTCTGCGAGAATGCTTGGACGTGGTCAATTATTTTCCACAGCAGGGACACCGAGTTTACTGAGTTTATGGACTATGCATGTGCGTTGTCTATGGTCATGGCGCTGCTCGCCGCCGCCATTGTTAGGTTAGTATCGTGAAAAATTCTATTATTTACACAAATAATAATAAGACATGAAATGAATGATTCAATGAGGGCTATCGCGTATGAATTCGCCACTAGAGGCGCTAGTGTAGCGTGAGGTCTCCGAAATGTCAAATCTCATAGTTTTTGGGTGAGCTACGCGGGTTTATTTATAATTAGAATAATTTTGTGAATATTTTGCAATAGCTGAAATTAATTATGGCAAATATGCGTTCCGGGGCAATGAATGTCTGTGTTTTGAGACAGTTTTGTCTTTCGGAAACCTTTGTCCTCCTTTTTTTCCGAACACAACGGGGACTATGGAACACTGTGGCATGCTCGATATTTTTATGGTACGGTTTTAAGGTGTATTAAATATGATTTTAATCTAAACTTTGTTTTCACGCCCGTAATAACAGACTTTGAAAGCCATATTTAAAAACCTCACGCAACAGTGCGCCATCTAGTGAGACAAAAAAACGATAGCCCTCATTCAATTCAATTCCTGAAGGTATAGCTCCATCGATACTATCGATGATTACCTACGCCAATGTCGAGGTTGGAAAAGACACTATCGGTTAGCCGTTGTACGGTAGCTTCGGCGGTGCGGTACTCGGATGAGAATCTAGAATAAGACAACACAAACATAAATCTTGTTAAACTACCTACAAAAATAGTTAGTTAATTTTTATAAATTTACATAATACAGTTATAAGAGGAGTGTGCGCTATCGCAAGGAGGAAATTTAAATTGACAGGGCGAGGGATTTCCGGAGGGAGGAGGTCATATAGGGGGGTGACAATTTTGGGGCACATGAAATGAATGAAAAAAGTTTATACGAAATACACACACACACACACACACACACACACACACACACACACACACACACACACACACACACACACACACACGTCAAATACAAGTAATCTTAAAAGGGTAAAATAATATGAAGTACAATATAACATAAAATCTATATTTTAGTATTTATTTTAGATTTTTTTTAAATTGTAAGTTATATAATTCTCCAATATTAAAACTTTCTCGATTAGTTATTTAAATTCTTGTGTGTGTACGAAATGGTCCCGGCTCAGCGCAGTCACCGCAGTCAGCGCTGGTCTTCCGGCGAGTCCATTTTCAACGGTCACAGTAGCCATGTCGTGCAACACGGTCTTACGCGGCATTCTGAACGCAGCCGTTGCGTTTGCGATTAAAGGTCTCTACCCACTGAACCATATCCATATGACCGTAATAATAGGAACGTATTAGACACGGAATGTAACGCGACACGGACTACAACATGTATGCTAGTGGGCATAGTCTCATAATTTTCAATACAAAGATTATATTTTCATCTCTCCTGTTCGGAAAGTTTAATTTTCATGGGTAGATAGCCGGGTGGAAAATTGCGTTTTCATCGCTAGGGTGCAAAGTAATTTTTTTTTTAATTTTTCGTTTAGCCCGGAGTCGAAGATAATTGAGTTACGTCAATGACACTTTTTTTCTCGTTTCGGCATGGCCATCTAGATGCATGTCGTGACCAAGGAGTTTATATACAATACTGGAGGTTGAACGACGAACATCCGTTTGAAACAAGAAATTTGATCTTTATTACGTCACGAACATATTCCATCTCTTTCTTTAGTTAGGTTAAGAAAAAGATGGAAGTTATTCGTGAAATATGAAAGAAAGAGATGGAATATATAAATAAGTAATAAAGGTCAAACTTCTTCGTTCGGCGTTCAACGTGTACTTTTGTGTATAAGCTCCTAGGTTGGATATAAGTAAATTCAATTTATTATTATTCTAATTTTTTGTAGTTTTTTACTTTCCTCACAGTCGAAATGAAAAGTAGAGTCTCTAACTCGGGTGAAATTACCCATTTCCCCTCGAACTATTGGCGCTCTCACTTCGTTCGAGCGCCAGAAATACCTCAGGTGAAATGGGTCACTTTCCACCCTTGGTTATCAATCTACTATTTCATATAAAAAAACGGAGGCCCTTCTTTCTTGCTAATTCCTGTGCCCATCTATACACAATCTCACAAACACACATACACACACTCGCACGCACACGCACAGTCTCACAACACACACACACGCGCAGACTCGCATGCACGCATACATACTAATTTCCATGTTCTATTTGTCTTTTCTTATAATATAACTAGAGTTTACCCGCGGCTTCGCACGCGTAAACTATTCGATCTGGTAGTTACAATTGAAATTCCGGGATTTTACAAAATTTGTGTGGGAAAAAATTTATATCGTAATCTTCATTGAGGTGTTATGGTAAAAACAACTATCCCGTGGAAATATTGGAATAAAAGTAGCCTATGTGTTATTTTAGACATCCAGCTATCTACATACCAAATTTCACGACTCTAAGCCCAGCGTAATCTGGCGCGCGGCAATGAATGGGTAAAGAGCTTTACAGACTGCAATGCAGGATAATGAATAGATTTCTTTTTCCCTGAATGGCAACACTGGCATAGATAATAGATCGCTCGTTTTTGGCTCGAAATTAGAACTTGTGATTTTATTTTGCTTAATATACAAAATTTACACACCCAATATCATATTTTCTCAAGTTTTTCGCTATTCCCAAGGTCAAAAAATTGAATTGCTTTAAAATTCCAGAGAAATAATGCGTTGTTTGGAAGAAACGTGTCAAAATGGTGTTGTAGAGCGCCATCCTGCTCTGTCTCGTTTTTTTGTCCCGTTCTGGCGGTTCACTTTATATTATAGATGTATGTACCTAGCAGTGGCATGGCGTCAAATATTGCCGTGGTAAAGCCGAAGTAAGTATCACTTTCATCTGTAAATATTGGGCAAGCCGATGGGAAAAGGGTTCTATGAACGCTTCGCCACAAGTATGATTGTATCTCGAAATGTACTAAAGGACCCCAAGATAGAGGCTCAGGCTAGTTTGGGGTCCGCCAGACATCTCTTTTATGTATACGTGTGTCATTTTTTAAAGGAAATAAATTATTATTATTTTAATTTTTACATAGCCCGAAGAATTGAGAAACTAAAGTGGCAGTGGGCGGGGCACATTGCTCGCAGGACTGATGGCCGATGGGGCCAGAAGGTTCTCGAATGGCGTCCGTGGACCGGGAGACGAGCTGTCGGTAGGCCTCCAACAAGATGGAGCGACGACTTGGTTAAGATCGCGGGATCGCGGTGGATGCGGAAAGCACAATACCGGTCTGAGTGGAGAGCCTTGGGGGAGGCCTATGTCCAGCAGTGGACGTCTTTCGGCTGACATGATGATGATGATCATGATGATTATAATTTTTGCCTGACACGCTTCTGTTATGGTCATGATCATGATACGATACGGTGTAGTGGCTAGAGACCTTGATTGTCCGCAGTCTCCACACAGCTACCTACCGCTGTTGCAGGGTGTTCCACGGGCGGCGCAAGCAGTTCCCGCTGGCGTTGCTGGTGTTCATGGTGTGCTACTACGCGACGCACGTGCGCTACCTCTACTCCGGGAGGATCGACTACTCGTTTAACATGACTGTCAACGTCGTTTGTGGTGAGATTATCGCACTTCTATGAACAGAGCTGTGTATTTAAGTTCTGGCAACCTTTTGCTGTAGAAAAATGTTTGCAATGTATACTATTAGCCTTAGGAGATGAGAGCCGAAGGAACTGCCTTAAAACTGTCACAAATCCTTACTTCTAGTGGATTTGTAGGTACTCCATAAAATCATAGGTACTTTTAACGAGTAACTCAGGAGACGTTCCCATGGCTACAAGCTACGCTAAAGAGTTGGTAGAGAGGTCTAAGGCTGCGCTTTCACATTTCCCTCCCGACCCGTGGTCCAACTATAGTTTGTTTGTTGGAGCTCCGCCCAAGGGCCGAGCTCCTCTTTCTGTGTATTTTGCCCTGCGGGCAACTGAAGTTACCTAACTAACCTAACCTACCTATTTTAGCATTAAAAAATAATATTTATATAAATAAATATAATGGTTTATGGTTTAAGATATTTACTTTCTCAAAAGATTTACAAAATCACTTATAAGCAATATTTATAAGCAATATATATTAAGCAATATTAATTTTACTTAAATCTAGATAAGAGAGGGTACCACACAAACATGGTGGACAAAAATCTATGAACTAAAGGTGCGACCAAACCGCTGCTTAAAAAACGGTGACGGCACGGAATCGCAGTGACGCACCGTATGCGCACCGTTTTTTATCGCATGCTCTCCACACCGCTGCTTTAAATACGGAATCGCAGTGACGTGCCGTAAACGTCAGGACTTTACCGAAAAAAAGTCTTGTCGTTTATGGCCGGTCATTGCGATTCCGCACCGTTTCGGTATTTTAAGCAGCGGTGTGGAAAGCATGCAAAAAAAAAACGGTGCGTCACTGCGATTCCGTGCCGTCACCGTTTTTTATTTAAGCAGCGGTTTGGTCGCACCTTAAAGCGGGTAGGTGGTAATGACGAGAGCCACACCTACTACTGGAGGTCAGTTAAAACTAATGTTTATATTGTTAGTTAATTATCGGTTACTTGTGAGATATATAATATTTCCGGGTTGGACAGATTAGTTGGACCACGGGTACGTCACTCTTTATTACCTAGCGTCGCTCTGCTTAGCTGTTTCCGCCAGAACCGTGAGCGTTTCTATTGGTTTATGACATGAAAAACACACCCTCGCACATCACGGGCAGAAGCAAAGACTCCACGTTAGTGTTTGCAGCAGTGGCGTAGCTAGATAACCAAAGGCCCTGGAGCAAAAAATAAACTAGGGCCCCAACTAAACTATACCGGGTGTGGCCTGTAATATGAGCAAATAATTTAAACATAGATCATACTCGTCAAACTGAACAACATTAGTTCCGCGACATTTAAAAATAATTAGTTTTTTTTTTTAATTTTATTACACTTTTAAGTATATCCGAAGAAGCAATGTAACGCAAAATGCTTGATGTTTGTAGCGTGACAGGCGATGTCAGTTGTGTTCTAGGATGGCGTACATTTATAGCAGTATTTAATTTGTATGAAAAAAAGGAAAATTAAAAGACTCCATTATTTTTAAGAGTCGATGAACTAACGTTCAGATTGACGAGGACGATCTATGTTTTAATTTTTTGCTCGTATTACAGGCCACACCCGGTATAAAATCGTTTGTTCCGTATTCGTCGTGTTCTGAATTCGACGTACTCCAGAGTAGACTCCAGATTTGTCATTTATAGTTTGTAAGTTCGACTCCGGGACTTGTGGGTCAGGAACATCTATTATTAATCAACCAACCAAGTTGTCGTTTGAGAAAAAAAATACCAACCGTCCAACTGGGTGGAATGTCTGGTTGGGAGGCCCTGATCTTGGGGGCCCCGGGGCACTGCCCCGTCTAGCCCTCCGGTAGCTAAGCCTGGTTTGCAGGGTGCTTGGGCGGGGTCCTGTGGTCTTTGTGGGCGGGGCTGTCGCTGGCGCGCGGGCGGCGGCACGCGGCGCGGCTGCTGGCGTTCGCGGGCTGGTCGGCGGCGGCGCTGGCGCTCGAGCTGTTGGACTGCGCGCCGCGCGCCGGCTGGGACGCGCACGCGCTCTGGCACCTCGCCACCGCGCCGCTGCCGCTGCTATTCTACCGGTACGTGACCGTTCATTTCATTCGATATCACTGAACATCGGTTTCAACGTTCGAATTTCTTGGCACTCGGTAAGGGTAGCAAAATAAAGAAATAAATTCGAATATTTGAATACTAACGTTTATTTATTTTTGTTTTTACACTCAATTATACTGCGGTAAACTGTACATAAGTATACTAAAAGAGGTGTATATTCTAAATACGTCATAAAGCCTTAATACTTACTCATTTCGCATTCGAAAAATAATACATGCTGAATAAAAATTTCTCAATGACTGCCAATTTAACTGTCATGCAAAATAATCTGTAAAGTCAAATACTCGTTATAGTTTATCAAGACCTCAGTCAGTGTGGAAAGGTCTTTAAGTTATTTAAAATGGATATATATGCAGACGTCAAAGATTGACAGCAAAATGCACGGAACAAATTTTAATAATCTATTCTAACCCTTAAAACATTTTTAGAGTCCTTTTTTTATTTATAGAAAATAAAGGTTAAAAATACTAAGTGTATTTTTTTGCATTTTTTTTACTGCCGACCATACATTGCCACGAAATTTGAAAGTTGTTAACCAGCCGACACTATCGGTGGTGTCGGTTGGAATCACAGTTACGTTCAAAACCACCGACTATTAGTGATGTCCCTGTGATGCAGGCATGACTTAGGCTGCCGTTCCACTGAGGCAGAGACGGAGCGGAGACGTGTATCGGTCGATCCCTACACGTCTCCTCTCCGCTCAGCTCGTCTACCTCTTAGTGGAGCCGCAGCCTTATGTTAGTTTTTGCGGGCAACAGCTAGTAAATTAATAAGTTTTTGCTAAAAATGAAATTTTTAATACAAGCTCTTTTTGCTGACTGTACTTGCATTGTCATACTACATTTCCATACCAAATTTCAAGTCGATGCCATTTACCGATGAGGAATTCCGTGCTGCAGAGACGATCCTGGCCATACCACCAAGATTTCACTGCCAGATTATTGTTATGTCACCAGATTTACTTAAGTATGCCAAATTTCAAGTCAATCCGACCACTGGAAGTGGGTTAAATTCAATTGCAAGATTTGACCCGCACATAATATGTACAGTCGAGTTCTCATAGACTTGTCAGCAAAAATTTTATCAAAAATATTTTAACATTCTGATCACGCTTTTACGCTGTTAACAATAGAGTCGTGTTCAGATTTTTTTGATCAAAATTTTGTTCACAAGTTTATAAACTCGACTGTACATACATACATTGCAAGTTAAATAAAAGCTTGTTATAAAAGTGGCATGCTTATTGCTTACAGGTTCGTGATAGACGACCTTCGCTATTTGCGGAAAGAAAAGGAAGATACGAAGACAGATCTCAAGTCATCATAAGAATTAAATTAAAAGCCACCATGTTACTTGGTCATAAAGTGTTTTTTTCTAAATAAATGAATTTATGAGAAAACTCAAATTTTTATTAGGTAAGTACAACAAGTTAGTTTTAGGAATATAAAAAATAATTCCGTAAAGTTGCTGTTGCTTATGCAGAAAATGTATCGATAATGTGAGGAGAAATGAAAATAAAAATTACAACAAAAAATTGAACCGACTACAAAAAACCACGAAAATAATTTTCTACTACTCCGAAGTCGGTGCCTCAGCACGCAGCACGAGCCAGCAGGAGTGGACCTATAGTCGCCTACTTTACCTACGCACTACATAATATATTGGGCTTCAATCATGGGCCCTGCTGGCTCGTGCTGAGGCACCGGCTACAGACTGGTAGAAAATTATTTTCGTGGTTTTTTGTAGTCGGTTAAATTTTTTGTTAATTTTTTTTTAGGCTTTTTAGTGTAAATAATCTAAGATGCAATAGTTTAATGTCAACTGCTAGTCACCTTTTACAAAACATTGCTTTTTCCGATGCAGATATTTTCATTATTGAGGAGTCCTGGTGCTTCACCACCCGTTCCATTTCACCATATGCATTACCAGGAGCATAAGTTGCTTAGCAACTGTGTTAAAGTAATTGAAATTCAACCCGTGATATACCCTGGTGTTGCAGATGTTTATGGGCGGTGGTGATCTCTTACTACCAGGAGAGGAGACCCACTTGCTCGTTTGCCATCCAGTCGAATAAAACAAAAACTTGTTATTGAGTAGTAACTCCGATGATCAACTGTGGTCTTCATCATCAGTTTCACTTCACCAAATGATGATTTTCAAAAGCAAATGCACGAGTTACTACTAAACATATCAAACTTACCATAGGTGTCCCTACAACATAAAAAAAAACATTTGAAGAGTTCCCCAATTTCCTTCCAACATCAGATCAGACCATCAGATTTGGTGCTTATGGGACCTAATTGAAAGCATTCCTAGACGAACGCAAAAAAAAATCAAATCTGTTCATAAATACGGAGTTCTGAGGCAACAAACATAAAAAAAATACATACGAATTGATAACCTCCTCCTTTTTTGAAATCGGTTAGAAAGAGCACATATTTTTTTCATACATTTACACACAAACATCACGCCTGTATTTCCAAATGGGGTAGGCAGAGCACACGAAACGTTTCAAGTCGATGCCATTAACCGTTGAAGAGTTCTGTCCTGCGGAGACGATCCTGGCCGGATTAACAGGATGTCACTACCAGATTATTGTATTGTCACGCGATTTACACATGTATGCAAATTTCAGCTCAATCGGTAACCGGGAAGTAGATCAAATTGAATTTGCAAGATTTGATGACAAACATCGGGACAGGGGAAACTAAATAAAAGCTTGAGAAAAAAAAAGATAAATTAAGGCATCGCCCGCAGCAAGTGGGACTGCAGTTTATTAGTATTCTGGGAAAACAACGTTCACAAGACGAGCACAGTCAGCTCTCCGCCAGCTCCTTCCACGCCGGCCCACACTTAAACTCCTTCTTCATCCACTTCGCTTGCTTGCTCAACTTTATTCCAACATTTCTCGTCGTAGGAAGCGACCCCGTGTCCCTTCCTTCGCTTTGGGCACTCGTGTAATCTTGACCATGTTGGGAGTATTCCGGTCGAGATGAATCGAATAAAGTGGGTCTCATCTCGAAGTTCTGGAAGTAAATGCCGGGGGGTCTCGCGCGCCGCGCGGCAGCGGGAGCCTGGTCTGTATTCTGATGGTATTGCGGTTGACGGCCCCCATACCTTTTGTGGTAATCTTCATATTTTGAAGTCTCCTTTTGTGTGGGCGCGTACCGGACGTGCTTGGACGGCTTCTCTGCTGGCTCGCTGTAGACGGTCTGGTAGTCGTCGGAGTCGCTGGTCTCTGTGTCGTCCGCGGATATGCTCGGGGCGTACTCCTCCTGCTCCTTCTTTCGTCTCTTCTTGAATACGGACCCGAACATCTTGCTCAAAAGACCTTTTTTCCCAGATCCCTGTAACAATTAAGTAATTATGGGAATTTGCAATAAACCTACCTTGTAATTTTTATCGAAAAACTATTCATCATCATCATCTCAGCCGTAGGACGTCCACTGTTGGCCGTAGGCCTCCCCGTAGACCTTCAATTGCTTCGGTTGGAAGCAGCTCGCATCCAGCTTACATCCAGGTCATCCGTCCATCTCGTTCAAGTATGAAAAAATTAATATGCTGTGCTGATACCTAAACACTACGTCTGTTTAATAGCTTTGATATTAACCTTCGTTGATTTCGAAGCAGGCGCGATGGTCTCCTCACTGTCTTCTTCGCTCTCGGAGGCTGATTCGTCGTCTTCCTCGCCTTCTTCTTCGCTTAAAGTTTCTTCTATGATACAAGATTTCAGTGTATGTCCTTGGCTGGTGGTGGCGGTATCAGATTCTTGCACGTCGGGTTCGTGCCCTTTGCGATTGCGCAAGCACGCGAGGTTGAAGTGCTTCGCCGAGCGCTGGTCGCCCGAGGGCTTGGAGATCGCAGACAACGTGCTCGACGTCTCCCTGCTCGGGTTCGCGGTGCTAACCGCCGTTTGTTTCGTGTGAATTTTTTGGGCACTCGATCCCACTTGACGGCTCAGTGTCACTAGATTCGATACCACAGGCTCACCCGATTCATTTATAGCACCGTCCTTTGGTGGCGTTGGTTTGTGATCGTCGTAATCGCTGTGGGACGTTTCGTTTGTGGGGGCGTTTATGCTCAGAGCAACCGATTTGTATATTTCCTTGATCAGGCTCTCAGTTTCCTTGCTGCGGAGATCTCCTCGTGGCAATTCGCTGGTAGAGGTTTGCTTCGGTTGTGCTGGTTTATTTCTTCGGAGTGCAGGGTGGCAGCAGCTCGAACATGGCGGTTGCTTCGCCGAAGTACGATGAATGAATAATGGATAGTTCTGGATATGTGAAAGCGGCAAACTTGTGCCTTGCGGTGGCATGCTCATAGACTGGTGCATCATAGGCACGGGGCATTCCGCGGGCGGCTTGGCCGGTGAACAAGCGGCCATGTAGGGATTTATTGTAAAGGGGCTGTACGTGTAGCTGTTCAGGATACGCGAGGGGTCTTGACTGTTATTCAGGGCTTCGTTTTGTACATTTGCATCCTTTGTATTCCTTTCTTCAGGCTGATTTTTAACCAGGTTGTTAGTTTTAACTTGTGTCAGAACGGATTGGAGAATGTTTTTGATTTGGTTTAAGGTTACCTCAGTTTTATTTTGTAGGGGCTCTTCAGGTGCAGTAGCTTCTGGTTGTTGAATACTCTTAGAGGATTCTGTCTGACATTCCGAATCGTTTACATTGAAGGTGGTGCACTCTGCATTTTTCAATAGAATAGTCTTGGGTCGGCGCTTCTCCACCGCGGGTTGCTTTATGTACGTGTCTCCGCATTCTACTAATGTATTTCTAGAAAAGTTGTTTTTACACCATGTCCGAGGTATGGGGCGATCCCTCCTTTTTGGATATCTAATGTGCGGTTCTCTCATGTAACGAGAAGGAGGCGGTAAAATGCAGTTCATGATTAACGGGTTACGGGCAGGGTGGGGCTTGTAACTTTTCGACCAATACGTAGCATCTAATTGGGCTTTTGCCTCCCGCCTCATAGCTCTTTCGCTTTCTTTTTTTATTTTGTCAGGTTTTTCCTTTACTGGGATCATATCATAGAAGCTGGAGTCGTAATAGACGCTGTGGTCGACAGGTTGCGGCATAGTATGAGCGGAGGTCGGGCTCAAGAGGTGGTAAGACTCCATGTCCTGGTCGAGGTCGAGGAAGCGGCCGTGGCAGCAGGAGCAGACGTCGGAGGCTCGCGCGGTGGGCGAGGCGGCGCCCGCGTCGCGGCACACCGGCGCCGACACCTGGCTGCTGCCCGCCAACTCCTCCAGGTACCGCTCGTCCTGGTACTGCTTGCGAATGATGTCGGTGCTGATGAACGGCCGATTCAAACTGGTATCAGTATTTTGGGTTTCTTGTTTGGCGGAAAGTCTTTCGTAGTTAGAGAACGGACTGGCTGTCGTCTGGGCGTAGTAGCAGACCACACTTTTTTTCTTCTTTTTGAATAGTTTCCGTTTCGTGGCCGAACAGCACCTGGGCGCCGGCTCGCAGGGGCTGCTGTACTGGCCGCACGGCTCCGCGCAGGCGAAGGAGACGGCGGACTTCTTGCTGGCGGGGCACGTGTCGTCGCCGCCGTGCGAGTCGTGGCAGGCGGGCGGTGTGTACCCGCAGGTGGCGTGCTGCACGCACATCACCTGCTTCTTGCAACTCGTTGCTACCTCCAACTGCCTCTCTAGATGTATAATTTTCTGTTGCAGATCCGTCACGTCGATTGGTATGCATGATATGATTTTGACTTCCGTTTGAGATGGGGAATTCCCTGCACAAAAATACACTTAGTTATGTTTTTATTCTATTATCATAACATTTTTAAAAGTGTGGGCTGTTCGCATGAGGATCAGAATTAAGTGAAATTTAGCAATGTGTTGCTTAATTTTCTTCTGTGGTTAATTGTACAATTTTTTATAGTTTAAAAGTGAATCGTTACCTAAGTTGTAGGCTACTTTGCGGAGAAAATTTTCAATCCCTTTGAAGCGCTGTTTGCACTTCGCCCCTGCATCATCTTCCGCCATGCCGACCCCACCTGCTGCCGACACGAGTAAGCAGTTAGATGATTCAAATTAAATAATGCAGCGTAAGATCGTGTAGGTAACCAATAATACAAACTCACCTGGAAACTGTTGATTTTGCTAACCAAAATTGACAAGTACAAATTTTCTACGAACAAATAATTTCATTTTGCTCGTCCGAAACATAGGGAATTATATTATTATTCTAAAACTTTATACATTTGAGATCACATTGGATTTTATGGTTTATTCAGCATTGCGAATGATATCAGTCTGTCAATTTGTCACTTTCTGTTCTGAAATAAATTGACGTGAGTGATTGACTTGGGCCAGTGTCCCAGTATCATATTTCTTCTACGATGCTTAGTCTACGTATCTTTGTGCATACCTTTTTAAATTTGGTTCGTGTTTGAGCACCTTTATGTATTATGTATTCCGTATTCCACAATTTTCCACATTCAGAAAACATACGTGTGTCCTGCCTTAGGGGCTGGGGGACTACTTCGAAATTTGATAGTCGAATTTCGTATCGTACCGTCTCGCTCACTAGCACTAGCGCTGCCTACCCTGCTGCATGCTGCCTAGGTACTCAAAGCACATAATAGATATCCGAACTATATCAGTGGTTGGTGAAAGCATGTGTCTAGGGTTCCTGGGGCTCCTTAAGCCGCAAAGTGGACGCCAGTGAGTAATTCGGCGGGCAACGGAGCGGTGAAAGTTTTCTTTTCATTACGTATGCTGATTGCTGCAGGCGAGCGTCTCGGCCGCGCAATGAACAGGATACGCTTGCTGCGCCGCTGCCCGCTGCTGGCATCCAGTTCGGGCCCTTACTTAGATCCTTACCTGCAGTGGGTGGATGGGTAAATAGGAATTCCCCGTGCACCCACTGGTGAGTTGACCTGAGGCGGTGAGGTCGGGAGGGCTTCCCTTCAACAGCGGAATTGCCATTACCACCACTGTCGCAATAAGGTGTCAAATGACGCCACAAAACGTAGTGGAGATATTTTAGAGGGGAGAGAACAACAAGACTTTACACCTATAATAGGTATAGTATAAGTTCATGGTGAACAAGCTCCGGCGATAGAGGGATTTTATAGATTTGCCTATAAAGGCTATCTATTTTATGCTGACCACGAAGATTTCGATGGTTATGTTTAATTTAACGCCCCCCCCCCCATTTTTTGGAGAGCATACTACCACAGAATCAAAAGCAGCTACCGAATACATACCTGTCGAAGAATATTTTGAAAGCTAGTTGTATTTTCAACCGACTTCAAGAAAAGTAGGAGGTTCTCAATTCGGGTGTATATATCTGTATATATTTTTTGTATGTTTGTTAGAAAGAAAGAAAGAAAGAAAATAATTTATTTATAACAGCAATGAAACATAAATAAAAGCGATAACTCCGCCAATTTTGGACCGAAATTCAAAATTATTTTTTAGTGCTAAAGGACATACTTCCCATTGACACCAAGTCAGGATATGATGATGGAATCCAAGAGAAATCGAGGGCAACCCTCGAATTTTTAAAGCACATCTATAGCGATTTTGGCATTTTTAACACCAAGTTAAGTATTTACTTTCAGAAAGTATCATTTGGTGAACTGGACCTGATGATGAAGACCGTGGGTACCGGTACTCTGTTATAAAATAATATAACTATGCCGTGTTTGAGCTTAATGGAATCGTTTTGACATGCACGTTGCCTACAAATCACTAAAAACTATGTTTTTTTTTTACAAAAAATGGAACCGACTTCAAAAACCTTGAAAATAATTTTCTACTAGTTTGAAGTCGGTGCCTCAGCACGAGCCAGCAGAAGTGATTAAAGCCAAATACATATGTAGGTGAGGTAGATGACTATAGTTCCACTCCTGCTGGCTCGTGCTGAGGCACCGACTACAAACTAGTAGACAATTATTTACAAGGTTTTTGAAGTCGGTTCCATTTTTTGTTATTCAATACCCCGTATCGTCCATCGCACCGTCGTATTTTTTGACCCCGTGTGGTGTCGGGTTAGAATAACACCTCTCCATTTCTTCCGTGGATGTCGTAAGAGGAGACTGAGGGTATAGGTTAAGGTATACCGTAGGCGACAGGCTAGCAACCTGTCACTATTGTAGCGTTTGAGTCACGTTTTTGTCAAACTTAAAACCTAAAATTGCTAAAAGTGGCTCCGAAGCGATAACGTTTCGTGTGCTTTGCCTACCCTATTTGGGAATACAGGTGTGATGTTTGTGTGTGTTTGTGTGTGCGTGTGTGTGCGTGCGTGCGTGCGTGCGTGCTTGCGTGCGTGTGTGTGTGTGTGTTTGTTTTCAATAAATACAATGGAAACTGTAACGTATTATGATATTAATAAGGTTCAGTTTCCAACTCAATGCAAGTGGTCGCTAAATCGCCTCTACCTTATTAAGGGTTAAGTAATGACTCTGGAACTGTGAACAAGGAATAAGAAAATAAATAAGGATTTATACTTGGTTTCGATAGGTAATTAACTAAATGTAAACAAACTTCAGCTGCCAGATTTGGTACATTCAAGGTTTTTAAACATTTTACTCATCATTGTAATACAAACTAGACTAGTGTATTTCAATTCAGAAATGTATTGATTTAGATAGTTTAATGGGAGAATTTCAATATTTAAGACACCAATTGACGTTGTTTTGTTTACATTTAGTTAAATACCTATCCAAACCGAGTATACTATTCTTTTTGTAAATATGCATTTATGAACAGTCGGTAAACGTTTTCAAAAACAGACAATGCACAATATAATTTCACATACACATTTGAATTTGCACACATTTTACAACAGCACTTGTGGGCCGATCACATGAACATCTTGGGCGAGCGTATGGCCCCGGTCTTCTGGAGGACGCCCGGTCCGTTCCAGCCAGCCGACTCCTTGCCTGCCATCAGGGTGCGCATGAGCATATTCTTTCGAGAGAACGGATTCTTCCTTTTCAATAATTTAGCCAGTAATGCGTCACGCAACTTAATGTCACCTTCTGCTAGTTTTTTCTGAGTTTTCAACGAGTACTCGATTGGCTCAAGGTCATACGCGGTCTTGCTAGCTTTCGCCTGTAGTTGCTTCCAACTAAACATTTTTGGCTTGTTTTGCGTGGCCTGCGCGGCGGCAACGTTGTTTTGCTCCTCTTGCATCAAGAAAGTGGCAGACTGCTTCTTTTTTTGGGAAAACTTTTTAAAGAAAGGCATTTTCCTTTCACTCTGCGTCCCCGTGCTTCTTACTTCGATTTCTTTAAGACACAGAGGAATTTGCGGCTGCAGATTGTGGGAGCATGGAGTTTCATAGGAGCTGGTGTAGGGAGGCGCTGAAGCTTGAGGGTGCATGCCGGGGTAGTACGGAGGCGACTCATGCTGACGTTCACGATATGTATCATACATGTCGTTCATCCCTGCATTGGAAAATGCTGCCCTTCGAGGGTCGTACGGAGGGTACCGGTAATCGTAACGGGGGGAGTGCGCCCGCGGGTGTCGTTGCGGCCCGAAAGGCGGTATGGGGGGCTGCTGGTAATATTCTTGCCCGTACATCATGTAGTTCGAAACCTCCTGCCTAAAAGGTGGACCAGCGTGCCTGGGCAGTACGTCCACTTCGATTGTTTTTTCGCTTTCGCTAAGTTCTGTTATGACCTCTTTGTTCTTTTTGCGTTTCTTAAGCAATCCGAACGAGCGCATGACATTAGCAAATCTGCTTGCTTTTTTCTGTAAGACAAAAATGTATTAAGCATCAGAAATTGAAAGAGTTCACCACGAAACAGAAAAACAAGAGGAAATGGCAAGGTAGCGCGGCTTGCCCGGCAAAGAAATGCATCTGTTCTTTTAAATCTATGATTGAATTCACGTAGCAGTGTCTATGAATGCAGCCCCGCGCCACAGCATTTGTCCTACAATATGCAAAGTTTCATTAAAACCGTGCTTTATTGAACCATTTCGGAGTGCAAGAACGATGAGAGAGTCGAGGAAAAATCTATTCTGAATATGAGGTGATTCCTTATGCCAGTGTCTGTGATTGTATTTTTTACCTAAAATTGATTATTTAAAAGAATTCAACCAAAAATGAACAAATCAAAAGCTCAATAAGTTTTATTTTAGATTAAATATCCGCCCATTGCATGTGCTCTTTGTATCAAAAATTAGAACTTGTCGAAAGCTGAATATCAACAGATTGAAATAATATTGTCTTGGATTTTTAAACTACATCTGTAAGATGGTAGATATACTATTAATGTACCAGCTATCTATCAAGTCTAGCTACTGAATACTATGCGGTGTGCAATCGCATGATCCATTCCACTTTTGGCGTTATGCCATCATCGAGAACTTGAAATTATATAGACGACTCACAAGTTATTACATTTTTAAATTAGGAGTTATTGCATCAGCAATCGCCAAAATGTCGTAGTGTATATCAAAACGGCTGTAGGAACGTCCAGCGACAACGGAATCTGTAGTAATTGGGACGTATTACCATGACACTTCCCGCTTGTTTTTTTCTGTTTCGTACAGTTGACATTGTCAATACTAACAAATCGCAATGATCACAGTACTTGAGTTACCTTTTCCTCTACGGGGGGTTCGCCGGCTTCAGAGGGGGTCTTAGACCGAGAGGTGATTTCCACGCTCATTTTCTCGAGTATGGTGTCGGAGAAGCTGGCGTTGGTGCGCGAATAGTAGTTGTCGGAGAGACGCGGGCCCAGCGCCTCGCAGCTTTTGGAGTAGCACTTCAGCGGCGGCGTGCCGACATTCGCGTCCAGCTTGGAAGCGTTCGAAGTCTTGCCGGCGTTCCGGGACGCCAGCACGACTTGCGGATTTTCCCTCGGAGAGTAGGCTTTACTGGTCCCAGAGGACTCCTTTTTCGCACTAGGAATTTGGGCGACGTACTTGTATATCTCTCTTATAAGATTTTCGGTTTCACTCTGTTTTTTCGAGGCATCGTCCTCGAATGTGTTGTTTTCTTTTCCGCAGGCACAATTAGGTTCCTTTTGGCTCGTGCAGTTCTGACAGGTGTAGCTGGTGCTGGGCATGACAAAGCCGCTCTGCACGCAGTTGACGGGACAGACCGGCATCAGCGGGTAGCAGCACGGGTTGGTGAAGCTGGGCACGTACGGCATGCCGCACTGCCCGGCGCCGGCGTTGTTAAAGCCGTTGTGTGTGCTGCCCGGGATAACGCTCGTAGTCACCTTCGCAGCGTCCTGTTGACATTCTTCTTGAGGTTTTTCGTTTGCTTTATCATCGACATCGCTCACTTTATCACAATGGAATCCGGCGGTATCTTTCTTTATTTCTTGAAGAAAACTTTGAAGGATGTCTTTTATTTCACACAAAGCTTTGTCAGTTTTATCATTGCTTAAATCGATTTCTTGTGTTTTTTTCAACGCATCGTTCAGGTTAGCGTTCATTTTGCTCGCGTGCGTACCGTAATGACAATTACTCATCTTTTCCATGTCCTCTTGTATTTGAGCATTTTTAGTATGGTTTGGTAATTTTGGGTAGATTGCGTTGATTTCGTTCAGAACGGTTTCGTCCGATGAGTCATCGCTATAGTCTTCATCGCATCGTCTCCGTTGCTGGTACGGCGATCGTTTCCTCCGAGTCTTGTGCCCAGTAAAATCTTCGTAATTATTGAATTTCTGCGCTCGAAGGTTTAAGCGAGGTCTTTGCGATTTCGGCGAAGGAGGAACTTCTCTATAGTGCTCATAGTGCGTCATATCTTCGACAAATTTTCTTCTAGACTTCGGACTTGATCTTTCTTTGACTGGGACGATGTCGTAGAGACTGGAGTCGTTGTAAGGGTCCACGTAATGGCGGCGATGCATGGAGCGCGCGCGGCGGCGCGAGCTGTAGGCGCGCGCGTCGCACAGGCTGTGCAGGTCGCTGACCTCGTGGCAGCCGTGCCGGCAGCGCGCCGGGCCCCGCTCGCAGCACGAGCACGGCTCGTGACCGTCCACCACGTTCTCTGGCACGCCATACGTGTCCTGGTCACGGCAAACAGGTGTAGACATTTGACTAAATTCCGATTCTCTTCGGCCGAACATCGTCATAGGTTTGTATTGCCGTTTTATTATATCGGCAATATAATCTTGATCTAACTCGGGGCAGACCGATTTATGCCGTTTGCTCTTTCCATGTTTGCTCTCTCGAGCTCTGGGGGGGCTCTTTGATTTATTGCGCGGGGTTCTGTCCTTATGTCTTGCACCCAGCTCTTCATCTCTATCCCGAGTAGGGGATCGACCAGGGAATTGATCTTCCAGCCATGATTCCTTTCTGCCGCGTATTGGGTAGTCTGACGGCGTGATAGGGTGTTCAGTCCTGGGCGTATCATCCGAGTGGCTACTGCTGGTATAAAAAGCCTGCGAGGCCTTGAGTTCCGGCTGGATTCTATTCTTGCGTAAGTTCGGACTGCCTTCACCGTAATCGTTATCATAGTGAATATCACGTTTATTCTTCTTCGTCCTGCCTTTAGAAACCTGAGTCTGGTATACTTCGAAATTCATGCTATCACCTGATCGCCGGTCTCTTTCGCTACATTCATTATGCAACTTGGGAAGTGTGTCGTTATCTAGTTTTTCAAATTGACTTCCTGGTGTTTTATAAAGTAATCTGGCTTCATTGTCGACTGAATCTCTGGTAGACGGGGCTCTTTCTATTTGGGCAGTACTGGCTCTATTATCCTCTGTTGGTATCGAGTTTTCGGTCGTTATTCTGGAAATATTGTCGATACTGGCTAACTCGCGGCAATGCTTACTGACTTCATCGAGCTGATGTTCAATTCCTACTATCTTGTGTTTCAAATGAGTCACGTTGACAGCTATACTGGAATTTATATTGATGTCCGGCTGCGATGCGACGCTGCCTGAAAATGAATTGCGGCGTGACTGCGTGTCGATAAGAGACCTCACACAGGAGTTATTTGATTAATTGAAAATTAAGGCGATGTGCAGAACTTAATGCTCTTAATTGTACATGGTGACGTCGGTGAGGTCACACAACCGCGCCTTGTAATGGTGTACCTATAGTAGCGGCAGTTGTATGAACATTGCATTAGGTATGGAATTATTTAGTTCTCACCGAGCGTTTTCCGAAAGAAGTTCCGGATCGCCCGATACCGTCTGACGGTGCGCGGCGAGATGCGGCGGCGCGGGGTGCGCAGGGGCATGCCAGTGGCTCGGCCCGGCGGCGCCTGCCAATAATTGACGATCACACACAACCCTAACGCACGCAGCGTAATTCTGCAATTCCTTACTATAATAAAACAATAACGTCAACTACACTAATGTACCTTAGATGTTTAAAAATATTAAAATCTATCGATAGCGGGCGTCATTGTGCAATATAATTTCCATTTTGCCCTCGATATTGCCTGAAAAGATGACAAAATGATTGCGCTTAAACTTAATTTTATTTTATTAAAATATGCGTTTGACTTTTGAATTTCATTTATAAATCAATATTCAATCGGGTTCTTTCGTCATTAACATTGCTTAAACCTGCCAGTAAGTAATAGCTATGAAAATATTCTTATCCCAGATATTGAAATTCAAATTGATCCGAAAATATTAGTAAGTAATTTATTCAATACTTTCCCCTGTAATTGATCTTAAATAAACGGAAAAGTAATTCCTCCTTTTTTTCTACAATATTCCCAATCACCATTAACGCCTAGAAAAAGGAAAAAATCAACCGTTCAAACGGCGAACCTGCCAAAATTGACACTACTATGTCGTAACCAACCGAAACCCTTTAAAATATTCACATCCTTTTACAGGTATAATAGGTATGTTTTCTAAGTTCATCCGACCTCTGAACTATGTGACGCCGTGTCTCTCGACGCGCGCACCACAGGTGCTCCGACTCGCAGGCAAGGGGCACCAAGGCCAGCCTGTCCGCTGCTACTCGGACTATATCCCTCCAAACCAGTACGATGTCCCCATCCCCAACAAACTGAAGCTGGGTTATGCGTTACGCGTGTACTGGGAGATCATCCCGCTAGCCTTTTGCACCGCCTTTACGATGAGCTTGATGGTTGGTGCATTTTTGTGGGCCTCAATGCATAAGGTTAGTTGTATTTTCATTGGCTCTTGATGAATCCGAAAAGAACTAAAATAGCATACCTTACGCCTCTAGGTTGGCAACGCTTCCGCAATACCCTTGGTGTTGCAGTTGTTTATGGGCGGTGGTGATCTCTTACCATCAGGAGACCCACTTGCTCGTTTGCCATCCAGCCGAATAAAAAAAATACTCCTATTTCCTACAAGACAAGATTATTACCGATTCTATGGTTGAATTCAGTAGTGCGCAAAAGTTAGTGGTATTTTGGATTTCCTTTATGTTGAAGGGAATATTCAACAGTTCAAATGAAGTTAATTTTTCTAAGATACTATTGGTCTAACTATTGCTGCTTAAAATAGAATGATGAATTAAATTAATTATGCCCAGCCCCGCTTGAGTTGAATGATTTTTGAAAAACGTTGTGACTGCGTGCAGGTAGATGCGGTGTTCACGACTCACAACCTGAACAGTATCTCCCGCACGATGGACCTTCGCAACCCAAAGCCGCACAAGATTATCATCGTGAACCAGAGGTACGAGCCGTGGCCAGAGCTGCAGGCCGTGCTAGACAAGATGACGGCAGCCGAGAAGCGCGCGCTGCAGCGTCTCCAGAACTGCTCCCACGGCAACCCCGTCTAAAACGACGGTCTTGAATACATAAAGATAAAATAGTACACGTTGTTTCATTTTAGTGCAATCGGGGGTAGCGAGACTTATGACGACCAGGGCCCGATCGCATAACAAAAAGCTAATAGTATTAGCGATTCACTAATATACTCAGCGGTACAAAAATTGACCCACTCTACATACAAAATTAGCTGTTATTGCATACATTTGAGGGCCAGATTTTTTCCGCTCAGTATATTATTAGCTAGTAATTTATTATGGAATGGGCCCATTGCCTAATGGTTAGACGAGTGACGCCGATCTATCGATAGTTCGATTAGCGATAGTTGACCATGAACATCGGTTAGTATATCGATACGACTATCGATAGTCCAAAGCTATTGATAGTATCGATCGACACATCACCTCGTAGCACATCGCACACTTGTAGCACTTAAAATTTTAGCACACCCAGATGCTCGTAGCACATCGCAATACTCGTAGCACATTGCACACTCGTAGCAAAATTTAAGTTTTAGCACACCATGCAAGACGCTCGTAGCACAATTATAGTTGTAGCACAACAAGACGCTCGTAGCACATCGCAATACTCGTAGCACATTGCACACTCGTAGCACAATTAAAGTTGTAGCACACCCAGACGCTCGTAGCACATCGCGATACCCGTAGCACATCGCACACTCGTAGCACAATTAAAGTTGTGGCACACCAAGACGCTCGTAGCACATCGCGATACTCGTAGCACATTGCACACTCGTAGCACAATTATAGTTGTAGACTTTGTAGCACACCAAGACGCTCGTAGGAAATCGCGACAGTCGTAGCATATCGCACACTCGTAGCGAAATTAGTTGTAGCACACCAAGACCCTCGTAGCAGATCGCGACAATCGTAGCACATCGCACACACGTAGCACATCGCACACTCGTAGCACATCATTAAAGTTGTAGCGCACCAAGACGCTCGTAGCACTTCGCGACACTCGTAGCACATCGCGACAATCGTAGCACATCGCACACTCGTAGCACATCGCACACTCGTTTGATCATCGGGTACAGGAATGGTCCATTTTTAAAAGTCGGTTTCACCAATTTTGCACTGCAAATGATATTAACGACACCTCGGACCAAGGCGGTAACAAGCGACGGGCATTACTCCTGACGGCAATGGTGGAGGACACCTACCGGGTTGTAAGAAGTTTGGCATTCCCGGCGGACCTGGATTCCGTGTTGTATAAAAATTTGATCGAAATACTCGATAGACATTTCGTAGCTAAGAAGAGTTCATTTCTGAACGTTATAAATTCCATAAGGCATAAACAGCGCCCCGGAGAAGACTTGGCCGAATGGGCAGCGCGAGTGCGAAGTTTAGCACAATGTTGTGGATTCGTCTCGACGGAACTCGAAACGGCATTATGGGATCGGTTCGTTTTAGGCTTAGAGGACATCAAGGAGAAGGAAAAGTTATTCGCGGAGAGTATCGGGAACTTAAATTTCGATCGAGCGTTGGAGCTGGCGCAGAGCGTGCGTTGTGCGCGCGAGGCGCTGCGCACCGCCGCCGCGGCTGCCGATCATCTTTTTGTATTTTTTTAAAGTTAATTTTGTTAGCTCTACAAGAATCCAACGAGGCTGTATTCAGTACACTTGACTCACTTTGCCAAGTTTAGGGTTATAAGTGCATTCAACCTACAATTATGTACAGCGGGTAGTTGCAACAACCTCGAAGGCGTAGATATGAATGAATATTTTTAAAATAAATACTCGATACTGTTCGCTGACGAATTAGGTAAACTTAATAAATAATCGTACTGCTTTTCAATTAAATTCGTATGGCTTTTCAAACATGACGTTAAAATGACAAGGTACAATAAAAATAATCACTTGTTTTAGACGCATTAGAAGGCTACTTACAAACACTTTCTTTTGGGCATTAAAACATAGTCTAGCGCTCTTGGATAAAATCTCAAACGTAACTCCAACCAAACTAGCAAACTGGCACAGTGAGTGTAGGGGGGCAATACCGGCTCAATCGAGGCGTCGCGGTGGGCGTGTTTGCCCTCCCCGTGCGCTCGCGAATCGCCGTGATTGCCCCACGTAATGGATTTTTCCGAAGAGTTCTCGGTCCTTTGACGCCCGCAGGTTTAGGTTTCCTATTTTATAGAGGAATAACTACGCTTTTTGAGCTGGAGTTTACATGTTTACGGGATCATTATCATCATCCTAGCCTATGTTAGTCCCACTGCTGGGCACAGGCCTCCTCTTAGAATGAGATAGCTTGGGTCGTAGTTCTCATTCTCACGTGGGCCCAGTGCAGATTGGGAACTTTACACACACCATTACATTACACGTAAATACGTGGCACGATCAAACTGACACTATATGTAAAAAGCTAAATCAATTTTCCTATGCTTTATACAATCTCAGAAAGGTTGTTAACGAGTCAGTGGTGTTAACCGCATACCATGCCTATGTTACATCAACACTCAGATACGGTATCATATTCTGGGCTAACTCAACTAACAGAGAAATGGTATTTAGGGCGTAGAAAAAATGCATTAGATCTTTATGTGGCATTAACCACCTCGACTCGTGTAAACCACATTTCCAGAGACTACGTATACTAACGTTCCCTAGTTTATATATATATGAAGTAATAATTTTTGTTCGATGTAATCCTGGTCTATTTCAAAACTTTAATAGTTTACGTCTCAGAAGAAAAAAATGCTCATTACGTTAAAAACATTAAATATCCCCTCGTATGTCGGAAGTAAAAAAAGTACTGAAACACTTCTAGTCTCATCTGTTTATAAGCACAAAAATACAAAAAGATAGCCTTAAAGCCTTGATAAACGCCACTACGAGGGCAATTATACGAGGAAAAAGTATCCTTCAAATCAAACTTTTATGTCTGGGTGCGTTCGTGTGTATCACGGACTTCATATAAATAGTGTTTTTTTTTTTAAATCTGTCTAGTAGTTTTTGAGTTAATTCGTAACAAACATCCAAAAAAATACAAATATACAAAAATCCAAAATGCAAATCTTTTCTCTTTATAATATTAGTAGGTATAGATATATAGATTTATTTGTTTTCACAAGTCTCTTTCAAAAAAGTAACTTTTCACCTCAGCACCTCAAACAGGCAGGTTTTGCTATGAGAAATCAGTGAGCAAAATCGCATTTTGCTCACTCCGTGAGACAAAGTAACCTAAATGCTGATACAGTGTTGGGTCTACTCACTGAATTACAAATATTTGAACTTTATTTTGATCTGTCATTTCACTTCAACTCGAAAAAAGCAAGAGATATGATCAAATTTGTCGATTACAAACTTAAATTAAATTTTTGGTATTAAATATATCGAAATATTTCCAAAATGTAAAATTTCCCGATCTTTTAATAAAGTATGCAACTCGTTGCACGAAACGCTTCTCTTGTTTTTTTTTATAAAAGAATTCCGTATACTGCCTCTACAGTGTAATTATTATTTGTTAAATTGAATGATTTTTTAACAAATCTATTTATGTTTATGTAATAGAAATCTTAATAAAAATCATATTTAAAGGTTTAATTGTCAACCTTTTCAATTACCCCGAGATGAGGCTTTTTGCAGTATTAAAAATAAGTGTGACATTAGTACAAGAAGTTAAGATTGCATGTTATGAGTATGCGATTTGTATTTAGCTACTGGACTCTTTTTATGGTCTTAAATGTATTATTATATTTGATAATAATCGGATTCTATTTTAAAAAATGTGTTTGTTTGTAAACAGGTATATGTATAGGTATATGTGGTTTTATTCTTATGTTACATTTAAATATGTTCCGGCTGAGGTGAAAAATGTATGGTCACACGAGACCAAAGTTTTTTGCATCTGTGTATTTCAATCCTGCTGATCTCAGTCTAATAGAATACTCGGCTCGTGATTCAATTTAGAATCCTTCGTACTCGGATTCAAAATCAACACTCGCAACAAAAAAAACTTTGCTCTCTTGTTGACAAATAACTATTTCCTTCCTGGCGAGAGGGAGCAAAGTGCAACTTTTCTGTTCAAGGCTTTTCTAAGTGTTTTATTGCAAATGCCATTTTTGAAGTTGATAATTGTAACCATTTTCTATGCTGGTTGATCTTTAATAATATTTAGAATTATTTTTTTCAAGTTTCTTAATGCTCGGGTGAAAATTGTATCCACTCGGGAGCAATTATTTTCATCTTGGGCGTTAACACTTGAATCCCTCATTACGCTCAGGATTCTATTGTAGAATCCTTCGCTACATTTTGGATTCAATGTACGCCCTTGCCGTAAATTTTTGCTCCCTTGTGACACAAATAACTATTGTGTGTTTGGGTATCTTGGAAGCTAAATTTGATCCATTTCCAGTGGTCCGATCGACTTGAAATTTGGCATACTTATGTAAATTTGGTGACAATACAATAATCCGGTAGTGACATCATGGTGGTCCTACGAGATCGTCTCTGTTGGAGGGAACTCCTCAATAGTTAATAGTACCGGCTTGAAATTTGGTACGAAATGTAGTTTAGATGAAAAAGCAAGTACATGGACAGTGAAAAAAAGTGCAGTCAGCAAAAAAAGCTTGTATTAAAAATGAAATTTTTAACAAAAACTTATTACAAGCATTATATTTACTTGCAATGTAATGTAACTAACTATGTTTGCTCGGGTGGAATCCTTCAACTCAAATTTGAAGTGGATATCTTCAACCGATTGAGCTGAAATTTTACACGCATGTATAAATCCGATGACAATGCAATATTATTATGACATGGAGTTGATTTGATGATAAAACTAGAGGGTGACCATAGGAACTGTGATAAACGACACGACTGCATCGAGTTTGGACTCGTTTGATTTCTCTTTACGAGTACTTTGGTAACCAAGGGGCATAAAGTACAGTCAGCACAAAAAACTTATATTAGAAGAATTTTAAGAAAACTTTTACTGAACTGTTTACGGAACCCTTCATGTACGAGTCCGACTCGTACCATCCATACCATCCCATCCCAGCCTATATACGTCCTACTGCTGGGCACAGGTCTCCTCTCGGAACAAGAGGGCTTAGGCCATAGTTCCCACGCGGGCCCAGTTTGGACTCATACTTGACCGATTTTTTATATAATAAACAACGTTGATTCAAATCGGAGTAGTTCTTATTTAGTGACCAATTACGCATTACGCCATTACGTATTACGCAGGTACACGGCATTACGCAGGCATGCGGTATTACCAGACGCAGGTACGCCAAAAATGGTGCTGCAAATAAATGGTGTTAAAAGCATGAAAATCGGAACGATTGATCTTTAGGCCATACGAATCAATTTGACCCGTAGCACGAAAAAAAAAACTAAAAGGAGAGGTGTTATGACGTAATCTTTTTTTGTATGGGATATTTTTTTTTGTTCTGAAACCTATCGTATGAATAATACGAATGTTTGTTCTCGGCTCTTGGATGTTTAATATGTATTTAAGTATGTATTTATCTATATAAGTATGTTTATCCGTTGCCTAGTATCCATAGTACAAGCTTTACTTAGTTTGGGACTAGGTCAATTGGTGTCAAGTGTCCCATGATATTATTATTATTATTAAAACACAACAAATTTCGTGTTTTGTCTCATAGTTAAAGTTGCTCAGTGTGAATCTCCCCATCACCCCTTTCACTCTTGCTCATGGCCCCGGAATCATCCTGTATACCTAAAATGATTATGTAATAGCCTCATATCCAACCCCAAGAAAGCAATTTTGAAAATATTTACATTTAGTATTTTTTTATTATTTTTTAATATTTTGCCGCTCCTTGCCTACTTCCCTTTCTTGCTCGCTCGGCGGCCGGCGGCGCTCTCAGTCACTCACGCGCTAAATGTAAATATTTTCCGTAGCAACTGGAGGTCTACAGGTGAGGCCTTTGTCCTACAGTGGACGTCCTACCGCTGATATGACGATGATGATGAATTAAAATCGCATCCTATTTAGCGACAAAGCGAAAGTTGCACCAACTCCTCACTTATTTTCAGACAGAGCAAAGTTGAAGACGTCTGCGTGTCCACTTGAACTTAGGGCGTTAGTTATTCACGCTTGAAGCGAGGGCAGGGGGGGAGGGGGAGCTGTGAAGCGTGAAGCGCGAACGACCACTCGCGTCTACAAGATCATTCTGAGGAAATATTTACAATACTTACTTGTTTTTACTACAATATTTTTTGCTTATTTCTGATAAAATCATTCAGCTGATTTGATTTCATTAATTTACCTAGGTATGTACATTACTATTCTAAAGTGAACTTTTTGTCCCTCAAACAACAAGTTGATTTTGATGGAAATATGGATTTTTATTGAACCATGGACAACTATGGAAATCTTGATAGGTATAAGAACATATCAACATTGAAATCCGCAAATAGAAACTGAACATTTAGACTATTTTTTGCGTTGCTTTAGCTACGAGTATAACTGTAGCTACCCCTTTTCTACTTCTAAATCTAAAAATTAAAAGATATAACTAGGATTTAGGCAGGAACAAAACGTCAACTGTAAGTAGGTCCTTATATAGCTCAGATATTAGAGCTTTGCTACAGACCATACCGTCTGCAAACACCTCGTGATCATGTAATGGATAGGTATATTTTAGTGTTACGTACCTACAGTCAAGGAAACTGAATCACGTTTTCATAATCAGTTTCGCTGTGATTTTTTTGACACATGGGGTGCGCATTTTTTCACATAACATTTTAAGTCCTATTATCGGAAGTCCGGAAATGTTTTTCAAACCATTTTACACTCACAATCACTCTTCATATTTTTTTTAATACTAACGATCGAAACTCATAATCATCGGAATTCATAATATCACTAATCATACTTGTTCATACTGGTTTTCATATATTTTCTTATACTAACGATTTAAACTCCTAATAAATTCTAATTCATAACGCCAATATTATTATATTAAGAGTCTTTGTATTGTATTGTATTCATAACTTTGTTAATACTAACATTTGTTTTCATATATTTCTTAATCATAAATTGTTATTTATCCGCATTATTGACGAGCAGGGACTTGGAAAACTTTCGATGCTGCGGAATGATGTATTTAAGGAAGGACTCGAAGGAAAGCGTATTTTTGTTGCAGTGTTAATGAACACTGTGTGTGTACAGTCGAACAAATTGAATCATGACCCAGGGTGGAACCTTTTAATAATCAATTTCAGTATGGTTTCCTTGACAAAAGTATGAGATGTCAACATGACATTAGTAGCACATTTGTTCGACTGTACACGGCAATACGGTTCATTATTACAATAACAAAAAATTTAATTCTACAGCACATCTTCGCCAATCCATACTGTTCGTTCCCCCCGAAGATGCGCTATAGGAGAGAAATTAAATTTTGTCATAAAAAATTCAACTATCTTCCCGCCCCGCCTCATCTCGCCTCGCCGCTAGAAACGCACCTTTATAAGATTCTTGGACTAGGATTAACAAAAATTATGCGACAAGGTTACACTTAGAATAATGAAATGAAAGTCTTAAAATCATTTCCAATATTTTTATTTTAAATTATTGGCAGTGAAGTTTTCACGGATACTTACGTCGTTTTCATACAAACACAAACTGGAACTGCCTTGGGCGTTGTATCCGGGTACAAAAATAAGTGTCGGACAGCGCGAGCCGCGGGATCTCTGTCCGCGCAACGAGACGGGGGCTACTACTGAATTCGAAAATCGAAGTTAGTATCGTGCTGTCCCTCTCACTACCGTATTAAGTAAGCGTTAGCAAGATACGAAGTTCGGATTTTGCACTTTGTAGTATGGGGCCCAGCTCGCCGGGGCCGGTGGCAGCCCGCATCAGGGGCACAAGCTGGGTCGGGCATGGGCCTGGGGCACATGGGCCAGTGTGGTGGGTTTTAACAGGAACACGCTCACAAACATACCCTATGGTTCCGTTCACACTAGTTCCTCGCCTTATACTACGAAGTTCGATTTTCGAACAGTGTGGCTACTCCGAAAATCGAATTTCGTGTCGTTCCGTCCCTCTGACACTATTATATTCAATACGAGAGAGAGAGGGATTTCGAATTTTGGAGTAGGCCCTCTGCGTAGATCGTGCCGTTTGATTCAAGCTAAGGGCGGTTTCAGACTAGTGTTTTTTCTGCGCGTATACGGTCGCTTTTACATAGGTACGCGCTTTAGATTAAACTGAACGCGTCTGTGTGTTCAATGCTCAAAAAAACCACTCCTGTACGCGCGCACGCTTCCCCAAAAATGAGCTAATACGCGCAAATTAAACGTCAGTCTGACCCCCTTATACTATTAACAGAAGAGTGAGAGAAACGGCATGATTCGAATTTTGAATTCCGTAGTAGTCCCCTTTGATCTTAACAATATTTGAATGCCAGCCTAATAACTCTGGTGCGGACTGCGCCAGCTGTCGCTATTTTAGAGGATTACAGCGCTTGAAGTCTCTGCGTGCTTTTGCCAATATAAAACTTACGTCAACATTAATTTGTGTTAATATAGCGTGAATCTGAACTAGAGTGTATGCCTGAGTTTCCAATACCCAGAGACTTCAACTTGAATCAACTTACATTGGAAAATAATTGAATAATACAATAATACTGATGTAACATGTAACAGAGGTTGATCGTTTTGGTACAATTCTGAGGGAAATGTGGACTAGCCACGCTGGCGTACCTAATTGGCACTTGAATAAACAACTTTAGGTACAAACTGTTTGCTATGTATTTCGCAAACAGTTAAATGGCAAAGAACTTGAGGGATTTACACGTACATCACTGTACCTTGACAGGAAACTGAATCACGTACCAGGATGGAAACTTTGTGTTACTAATGTCATGTTGACATGTCATACATTTGTCGAAGAAATAGCGAAATTGATTATGACAAGGTTCCACCCTGGTACGTGATTCAGTTCCTTGTCTGTACAAGCTAAACATATGTAGGTAGATAGAACACTATAAAAAAATACGTTACTTAGTTTTATAGCTTTAAGTTTATACATTTTGCAGTTTATTTAAAATAATCATTTCTTATATAAAGTTACTGATCATTCGTTAGACATTTTTGCGTTTTAGATGATTTATAACTTAGTAGTACTTACGTAATACATAGCAAACTGTCCACAGAGACATTTATAAAAAATGGATTTTGGCACGTGGGTTTGACAATATTTATTTCCCCTAATTGCTACACGGCCTATTGGTTTGGTTACATGGTCATTATGCTCTAACATTTAATATTTTACGTATTCGATTTGCTCACGGGTCGGCGGCGCCGCTCCGGCGAGGAACAGAGCGCGACGACACTGTTTATGATCCGTCTATAAAAACGGTGACAGAAAACGGAAAGTCTTTTACGAAAATCTGTATCGTTATCGTTACATTAGGTATCATTATTTCTAAACGTTATGTATATTCGAATAACGTGTACTTATGTACGAGTAACGGTTTATTTATTACAATAGGCTGCCCAGTTCACAGGTAACGCGTACTCGACCAGCCGACGGATAGCTCGACTGTAACTCCCGCGCTCCGCGTTCAACAGTTGACGGTGATTACTTAATTATAATTTCAGTCAAAATATCGACGAGTAATTTAACTAAGGCAAGGGCACAGACGACGCTCGGCGCGCGCGCCGCCCCTCCCGCCGCCCGGCCCGCGCCGCGACAGAGAAATTAAAGCTGCGACCGGCACGGCACTCAACACGACTCGTGCCGGCCGCATATTCACCTTATTTTAAGGCTTTACAAAAAGTCAATAAACTTATTGCAAAATCGGTACAAACCGAAATTTGATTTCATTCTTAATCTGCATTATCCCCAGTGGCGGCCTAAGCCCGTCAGAGGCCCGGGGCGGCAAAACTGAATGAGGCCCCCCAGCTTTAAAAAAAGCTTTAAAAAGTCTTGTTTACGATTTGATCAGGGGAACGCGGAGGCATTTGGGGGCCCCCCAAGACCGGAGGCCCGGGGCGGGCCGCCCATTCCGCCCCCCTGTTAGTCCGCCACTGATTATCCCAGAGCTGTCTCAGTGCATTCAATATTTTCCACGGTTGCACAATTTCTCATCCAACGTTCACATAATTAAACATTTGCAATTTAATTTCTCAGTCGCTTTTGAATTCGCCGCAAATGTGAAACGCGAGCGGCTATAAACCATTTACAATATCATTATTACTCCTATACACATAAAAAATATTTAAAACGGAATGTTTTAACTAGCTATTAATATAATGTGCGTAACGGACCGTAACACCATAGATTCGTCATTAGCTGTACAAACGAACCACGACTAAACATTCAAATTGAATAACGCATGATCGCAAACTTCACCGCACTTATGCTAACGGCGGCAGGCGCGCGGCCGCGCGGCCCGCGCAACAGTTCGGCGAACGGGTCGCGGCGCGCGCGCACGTCGCCGCCCTTATAATATACTGGAGCATTCATGCCACGATAATAAAAGCTATCGACGTAAAAGGAAGGAGGTTAGAGGTAGAGCAATTGTAAGTAAAGTCGCAGCGAATAATAAACTCTGCATGGAATGTATGCTATAAATATAAATACAAAATAAGTTGATCTGATTAACATTAGAAAACGATAGACAAACCCAGCAGACATCTGTACCGGTATTAACATTGAACGTTTCTTCGGTTCAGCATAAAGAGCCAGCATCGAATACATTAGAGCAGGTAATAAAATTAAAACTCCACGAGTTCACTAATGCCCTCTCTGTCATACTGATGATTACTACTTACACGAAATTAAACAAGCGGTCAAATCATATAATAACTATTTTCTTATCATACTTAATCGTACATTCATTCATTACAATATCAGGGTTTTTCAGATCAAAAATTAAGTTTTAATGATTTGAGCGTTAAGTTCACCACGTCCCATAAAGTTCCAAACAGGCGCTTGCGCGATGCGCGGGTCAGGCGCAGTATTTTCGAAACAATAAAATAATAAAATTTATAACACTTTTTTCTGTCGTAACTGAAAGAACAGAAGACAATCTTAATTTATAATAATTAATTCTCTTATAAGAAATCATTTCTATAAATTCACCCAAAAAAGTGTTACCAACGAAAACAATGCATGGCATCTATAGTCTACGATAATCTACACGTTTTAGACATTATGTAAATGCTTCGTTCTGATAACAAGATCGACGTCATTTTACTCGCAAACAACAAAACGGTGGTTTAACAGCATTAAATAGATTTTTAAAGTTCAATCAGCTTTCAACAGAATTTTAACCAAACGGTGCGTACGCACACAAACAAGTAATATTGCAGGATCACTCAGCGGTCACCACCACCAACCAGCCGCACTCACCACCGCACAGAACACTCGGCTGAACTCCGCCTCGTTTCATCACACAAAGTGCAGGTTCTCTCGCGTACGTATTAAATAATCATAATAGTAATTTTTAACGTTACATCTTAAGTAGCTATACAAGTTACGAACCCTCGCGGGCGTGAATCTTATTGAACCTCATTTATACCAATATCATGTACATAAGTGAGTGAACTATTCACGTTTCAGTACTATACAAAAATTAAAAACATTATACATTAAGACTACGGTACAATAGAGCTAATAAGTACAAGAATCAACTTACGACTACCAATACCCCTTTGGCACGATGAAGAGATGCTGACGGTATATTCGTATCTTTAGTTACAACCTTTTAAACATCTTTAGTATTAATTATAATTTAATATATCTATTGTATAAAGTGTTATGTGCTCTCTCTGAAACTCGTCTAGCTTGTCCCGGCTAACGCCCCGGAGCGCGGGGTCGCACAGGCTCCGGCGCAGACCCCACTACTATAGCCGGCCTGACGCACACAGGCGAGGTCGCACGCGCATACGAGTACAAGTGTTTAGGGTGCAAGGATCATGCCTGTGGGCATCCTGATCCAGGGCACTAAGTGTGGGCATACTGCAATGGGGGTCGTGGTCGCTGCTGCTAGCGCCCGGCTCCATCTCGCAGAGGCTCAAGACATCCACTGCACGCACTCATCCAATTATTGATTCTCATTCGTGAAATATCTAACACAAGTTTATTTCCTGTCAATTTTTAATCCCTGAAAAGTTCATTTTTATAACCACGAGCACTGTTCGCCATTACAAATATTGCATTTTACCATCGTGGTGGACAAACTATCTGAGATCGATAGAAGTTACCTATTCATTATTTTAGGGTAATTTCTCATTTGCCGCTGAACCATTTCGTACCTACTTTACAACACATCTTGGTGACTAAGTAATAATTATAATTTAGTTTGTGTATGATAATTTTCAGACGGTACGGATGGAAATATAAAAATCGTCAACCATAAACGTACATGAACACTCGGAACTTATTTCCCATTAGGCCAAGTAGTTGAACAGAGCGCCGCGTCGGAGACGAGCATAGGGCGACGCCGGACCGGACGTCGGAAACTGAAACTTCGCTAACACATGTATAATTTGTTCTTTACCTAAGAATATCTCTGACATTTGGATAACGAATATTTGTGCTGCTGTCGTGTCGGAGCCATCCGCGACTCCGGCGACCGCTGGCGGCGGTCGCCTCATTTAAGTAATTAGTAATCACCTTAGAAATCGATAGGAAGTCAGTTTTACTTACAATATGTAATTCCGTTATTATAAATTAGTGCTCAGCGTGCCTGGCCTCGCCTCAAGGCAGGGCTGCGACAATATTTCATAATATAGTCTCTAAACATTCACAGCGCAACGTGCGCTTCGTTCTGAGCTCCTCGCAAGTCGAATCTCCAATTCTTCATCGTCTGCCGACGCGCACTGCTCGCGCGGAGCGGCCGGCCGGCCGGCTCCTCTTCTCGGGTCTTCTCATCGTTCGCGTCACTTTCAGATGTCTTCTCGAGCAGTGCGACTTCCTTGTTCAGTTCCACTCATTCTGCAAACGTACCAAGGTATCATAACTGCGACGATCACAGTCCGTAGGTGTCGTCGAGGCCTTCGGGCGATCCATCTCGGGGACGGAAGGCGGGCGGGGCGGGTGGTCGGGCGTGCGGCGCGCGTGCCGGTCAGCGCGCGCGATGCGGCACAGCGCGAGCCGCACGGCGGCGGCGGCGGCGGGCACGGCGGCGCCGCACAGGCCCGATCAGAGCCGGTCCTCCTCCTCCTCCTCCTCGGCCTCGTCGCCGGCCTCCTCGTTCTCGTCCGGTAGCCGGGGTGCTCGCTGATCGCGTAGTAGTTCCCGTTGTAGATGACGCCGAGCTCGCGCAGCGCGTCGCCGCGGATGGTGGCCTTGATGGTCCAGTTGTAGCAGTCGTCCGACTCGGACTCGCGGTCCAGCCGCTCCACGTCGAGGATCTTGGAGCTGAGCCGCTCCAGGATGATGCCGATGTCCTTGATGGTGAGGTGCCGC
Source organism: Choristoneura fumiferana (assembly GCF_025370935.1). Classification (NCBI taxonomy): domain Eukaryota; kingdom Metazoa; phylum Arthropoda; class Insecta; order Lepidoptera; family Tortricidae; genus Choristoneura; species Choristoneura fumiferana. The sequence goes on along the minus strand of NC_133476.1, from coordinate 21,611,303 downwards.
TTCTGGTCCACGCTGAGCTGGTCTATGAGCAGCAGGAACTTCTCGGAGGTGACGGCCTCGTCCTCGACGAGCGTGTTCTCGGTCTCGCTCTCGGAGGAGTCGCGGTCGCCGCGGCGCGCGGACTCGGCGTCGAGGAAGCGCACGTGGCCCTTGGGCCGGCCCTGCGGGGAGGCGCGCGGCTGCGCGTCCTGGATGGGCGAGGTGGCGACGCTCTTGTGCACGGCGATGCGGCGGCCCTCCTCGTGCAGCGCGCAGCAGTGGAAGTCGCACTCGTCGGGCGGCGGGCGCGGCGCGTGGTGCGCGTGCGCGTGCGCGTGCGGCAGCGGCGCGGGCTGCGAGCACTCGGAGGTGTGGATGTGCACGGTGCCGGGCGGCGCGTGCTCCAGCGAGCCGGAGGAGCGCGTCAGGCGCACGCGCGCGCCGGCCGCGCCCGCGCCCGCGCCGGGCTCGTCGTGGTTGACGACGGTGATGTGCGGCGGCGGCGGCTGCGGTCGCTCGACCGACGTCTGGATCACGAGCGACGGCCGCCGGTCGGGCTTGGCCTGCCGCGAGGGCGAGCGCGCGGCCGGCGACGCCTGCGGCCGCTGGTCCCAGTGCAGCACCACCGTGACGCGCCCCTTGTTGTCCATGATCTTCCATGAAGGCGTCTCATCGTGGAGCTCGAGGGCGTGGATTGTCTCGCATACTATCTTTGGGATTGCTGATATCGCTGGAAAAATTTAAAAGCGAATCAATACGGAGTTCATTCTTTTACTTGGATATCTTCTAAGTTAGTCGTATTATCTGAGATCGTAAAGGGTGCACTTAGTTTTTCTTATGACATGTTAATCATGTTGCTAAATACAACGTTTTACAAATTAACCTGGTAAAAATATAGTTAACTAGCTTTTCCCCGCGGCTTCGCCCGCGTGGAATTTGGTTATCGCGCGCTGTTCCTTCGGGAACTGTGCATTTTTCCGGGATAAAAAGTAGCCTATGTCACTTTCTGACCCATAAATTATCTCGTCGTCGCTCCGTTTCGACGTGAAAGACGGACAAACATACAAACTCACACACTTTCGCATTTATAATATTAGTATGGATTATTAAACCGAAAAATATTTTTAACCTTATTTAGTTAAGCTGTTTTGTTATACAGCCAGAGTAGCACCCAGTCATAAACTTTCGCATTTTTAATATTAGTAGGGTACTGGTATTGGAACATGACCAGCCTTAAACGTCGACGACGCCTTTGGGGTACCAACGCAACGCTAGTCGCGCCTCCGCGCCTCGTAAACAGCCTTCTACCTGCGTGTCGCAGCTCTATAACCACCCACACCGGCTCCGAGGCCGACACGACACATCTTTTCATATTAGTAGTAAAAACCCAGACCAGTCTTGGTGACCTCAACGTCGGCAGGGTGCCAGCGCCACCAGATGCACCGGCAACTTGTAAAGGAGTAAATAGTAAAATACTGACCAGCCTTGATGACGTCGACTCCGGTGGGGTACCAGCGCTCGCCGGGCCGCAGCAGCAGCAGCACGGTGTTGGGCGGTAGCGTGCGCCAGTAGTCGCCGTCTTCCACCTGCGTGCCGTCACTCTCAAGCACCAGCCGCACCGGCTCCGATGCCGACACCGACAACTTCTCTTTACCTGCACAGAGAGTTTCTATCATGACTAAGAAAGAAACATGGGATGTATTTCTACTTTTTCTGGCGGTCAGTAAGAACTGATGTCCATTATGTGCCTATACTTAGGGTTGCTATAACTTCTAGGAACCAATACGGGACGAATTCTCTTTCGATGCCCAAAACTCGTATTGGCAGTAGCTTAGTAGCAATTTTTGAGTCTGGATACATCAGTGAGTGCATTAAAGTTTTATTGAACGCACTGATGTATCCAAACTCAAAATATAACGAATTAAAGGATTGATGATGTGATGACGTACGTACAACTTTACGAGTATTCTGTGGTCAACTCAGCAGCTGCGTCTAAAATGTCCTCTTCTGAATCTTTCTTTATTATAAAAGTAGAAATATCCTCCGCCTTTCACCACCGCCGGTCGGGCGGGACGCACCCGCTCTATTTTGTCAAAATACGGGACATGTAGGTACTAAAATACTAATTAGTAAAGAATATGTCTAACGGCGACGGACAGACATGTCTATTGGATGTTTTATCATGCAACGCCGCGGGTGAACACATACATGGTACTAATACTAATTAACACGGGACGGGATGATTACGCCGCGGTGACATAACGTTTTAAACTCGTGATTTTCACTCATAGTCAAAATACCACGCACAGTGCTTATCACGCTAACACACACGAGTAATATTTACCTCGACGTTTCGGCAACATTACAGTGGCCGTGGTCACGAGTAGAGTCTCTTCTGTGCGTGGTATTTTGTCTACGGTGACAGTCCCGTCCCGTATATAGGTACGGGACGCCGGACGTAGGTATGGCAACCTACCTACTCGGATAAGTACTCGTACTGAGTTGTCGTTGTGAATGAAATCGTTGCAAGAATTAAAAAATATGTATATTAATTGTATTACCTACTGAGTCAAATACCTAGCTGATATTGCAAAACATTTATGATGGTGAGGTATATGACACGGTATATGGTAAGGTGTTCTAACAGTTTGCGATAGTAAAATTGTTTGTTCATATAAAATACCTTCAAGCATCTTTTGGTAGAGTTAATTTACCACTTATTTACTTACGGTTTTTTAGTATTTTTATTCGAAAAGCGTTAAATTATCTCTTCTCTAATAATCTTCTATTATATATAAATTAATTATATATAAGACAGTTCTTAAAACTACTTTTATCTCGACTGACGAAAAAATTTCGGTACAAAATTAATTAACTTTCATTAAACACTTCGACTAACCTGTAAGCTGTATTTACTATTTGCAAGAATTTATATAATGTCTAATTGTCCAAGATGCCTCATTTTAACCTCTTAACTTTCACCAGAAACCTTCAACATTATTCTAGCGCAACGTTCAGCTGCCTCGAGACGCGAGAGCACACTGTCCTGTTCTATTACCTCGGAAGCAGGTCACAGGTTCTAATCGCCAGGCTAGTCGCCCATCGCCAGCACAGACACGCTTCACGGCTAATTAGACAATTGTGCTAGGCATGCTAAGTGGGCTGGAGTGCGTGCGCTGATGGAGGGCGAAGGTTATTTGTGGACTCGAAACTTTTGTTATGTAAATTTAAATGGCTCTTGTCAGAGGTGAGAGAGATTTAGAGGTAAATTAGGTCGATTGTGTTAAGAATTTGCTTTTTTAACTGATTCGTTCAGTGATAATTTAACCGATTAAGAGAAAGAAAGGGAATAAGAATTTATCGGAAGGTTAGGTTAGTGTAGTGTACAGCTGGGTGGGTTTGGTTTATTTTATTAACTATCAGATGGTTTCTTTCTCTCTCCTAATATGACATTAAAGGGAGCTGAATTTTGTAAGCACGTAATCTAATATTAATAAAACTTTATTAATAAATTTGAGTATTATTTCTAAATATTATGGGTAGTTAACGAGGATGGGCTACGAACCTACGCGTTCAAAGCAAAAAGGAATGAAAATAAGTCGCATTTTTATTACTTTATACCTAAATGTTCAACATCCAACGTTATCATAGCCCTTAAGATATTGGTTTATAAATGTATATTTAAGTTCATAGTTGCCACGCCGAAGATACACGCTTTAGATAGATGGAAACCATTTATATAATTTATTAGCTCGATTCTGTCAAATATTTAAGAGTTTTATGTTTATGGTCTCGATTCTAATCTTGTGAACAAATTGCCACCCACTTCCGTGGTTGGATTCGTAACATTTGTAAATGTTTATATAGTGTTTATAAAAGAAAATTGGGGTTACGTGAGTTTCATCCAGAAAACGAAAATACTAATAAATGTAATTCTTTATACCTATACATTCCTAGTATAAATAAGTTTTTGGTAAAAATTTCATTTTTAATATAAGCTTTTTTTGCTGACTGTTATTTTTGTTGACTGTACTTGTATTCACCCAAACTACATTTGCATACCGTAGGAGACGATCCTGGCTGGACCTCAACCTTACTGGAAGTTGGTCGAATATAACGTGCAAGATTTGATTATAGACAGACAGACAGACAACGGGACAGGTGAAACTAAATAAAAGCTTGTAAAATGGTTTAATTAGTAGGTACTATAATGTATGTATAATATAGGTACACCCCGTCCAGACGCTCTCGCACGCTTAGCAGCTGGACGGGGTGTTAGATGCCCTAACATTTCTGAATTCTCCGCTTCAATAGCATCGTAGGTCTTCGACAGTCCTCACCTCTATGTATGAGCTCCTCGAAGCTAGTGACGACGAGCCCCTTCCTCACGTTCCTCGAGCTGTCCCATATCTTGAAAGGCCTCTTTCCTCTAACTTCCTGCACACAGACAGACACCGTTGTTAGCGCACACTCACACAAGAAAAAGAACTTTGACGAACGAACATTCACAAATCGTTGCCACTCATTGTTTTGATAGCTTTATTTGAATCCAATGAATCTAACTAAAGCTAATAACGAATGATCTCTCAAAGTCAATATGTACAGCTGTAGCTAAATGAACGAGATGATTAAGTGGTAGAAGCAACCGGAAAGCACAAATCAGTCTTCATTATTCTCCTGCACCCTTGTTAATTGTACGCGTAGCTTATAATAGAATATGTACCTACAAGCTTCTTTGAAATATTTCAGTTGATGGTGGGTTAACTTGACTGAACCTATAAAGGTTTTTCACCGGAATTTTCAATTCAAGATAAAGTCCCAACTTTGTCAAATCAGCTGACAAATTCCATTGATTCGACGGCTGGTTCGACATTGATTATAGTTAAGTAACTTGGTTACAACTTAGCCTTAGAACAGCAACCAATGCAAAACATTCACCCCAGCCTATATACGCCCCACTTCTGGACATTGGCATCCTTTTAGAATGAGAGGGCTTGAGTTGCAGTTTCCACTCGAGCCATTGTGTATTGGGAATTTCACACACACCATTGAATTGTTTCGGGCCAGGGTTTTTGAAACCTCACGACCCTCTCTTCTTCTCCATAAGTAAAATAAATAAGTAAAACACTGGTCAACAGTCAATAACAATTAAAAAAAAACTTAAATTATGTTTACATGGGTATTCAGGCAAACTAGCCCAATCATCGACTGAAATAATTTAGGATTATTTTTCATTTTCAGGCAGTTTCAAACACTTTGACACATTGTAGATAAGGGGTGTTCATTTAGCAGGTGTAAGCTGTTCCGTATAGTAGTGCGTGTCGTTGCACCAACTGCAGTTGCAGCCCCGCCCCGCCCCGCCTCGCCCCTCACGCACCGTGCGTTGACCCACTGACACCGGCCCCTTCTAACCCCTACCCTACACCAATTCACATTTAAAAATCGCGCTCATTTGTTAAAGCGTAGGTAAAATACCTCTTGGATTTCGACTATCATTTTCGTGTAGGCTTTACGTGTTGGCGGCGGGCTGTCCGCCCCGGCGGAGCGCCGCGGCCGCACTGGGCGCTCGTGACCGGGTCGCGGCACCCCCCAGCCGCGACCCCCGACCCCGACCCCACCGCCGAACCCCGCGCCCCGCACTGCAGCGCGCTCGTAATCTCTTGATGCCGTAAGTTCTTGATACTAGTGATCCGATGATGCACTTTTCGTAGACGACGTTCGATGGGGGGTGGGGTGAGGA